>NW_009622532.1:50199-57661 GCF_000690535.1 Cariama cristata
GTCGATGCAAGATTGTTGTTGCAATAAAGGTGAGGTGCAGTGTAGCACAGTCTTACAAGGCTGTTAACTTTTCTCTCTCTCTCTCTGAATATGCCCTTTGAATCTTTCTTTCCTTTAGGGGGAAAAAAAAAAAAAAAGAGAGGGGGAGGGAGAAAAGGAAGAAAATGATTTAACAATTATGCAGGAAATTATATGATGCTAAAATTGTACCATGTTCTGCTTTTTCAATGAAGGGACTTTCTACAGTATTGCGCATTGCAAACGCTATAATTTTAGGGCATGAAAAAATGTAGATTCCAAACAAAGGAAAATTTAAATATGTCTAGTGGATAAGGCAAGGTGAAACAAAAAGAAGGCAGCTGGAGAAAATTTGGGGAAACTGTATTATTTTAAGGGCAGTGCCTGAGAAATAACTATGCTTAAGACTCCAAGACCTGAAAGGTCCAAGACCTCAAGGTGTTGGAAGCTTAAGTATCTGTCTTTGCATTTGGTCCGTAAAGTACAGCATTGTGGGATTTCCTACTGCCCCATCACTTCGTGTTGGATGGACCTAATTTTTACATAAGCAGTTATCCATTCTTTACAGTCTCTTTTCTGCAGCCCACTAACCAACACGAAAGTTGATTCCAAAGTGTTCGAGAGAAATGCTCTAAATTGCTAAATTGATGCTAATCAAACTCATATTCTGCTAAGAGTCTTAGGAAATGAACAGTGGCCCCAAAGGAGTGAAAGCGGAGAGGTGCGGGTGTGCTGGAAGGCAGTACCCTCAGCTCGCGGGCAAGGGGCACGTGCCGAGGTCGTACCCGGGGAACAGAGAGCCCTTTGGGCCCCTGCAGCCTAGCCATCCCCACACCTTATCCATGATTGCCTCAGCAGGATCTTAACCCGTAGCTCCTCAAAAAACCTCTAAGACTCCCTAGTCGCACGACAAAGGCCATATTTTTGCTAGTTTTATCACCACTGACAGAACTTGAGAGGGTTTTCGAATGACGCATAGTGGGAATTATTCCCTGCTTGCCTTAGGGCTGCTGCTGCTGTTGGGATCTTTGGGTAGGATGGTCCAAAGTAGAGTCACACTGACTATGCTAGATTATGGTTACGTCTGTGCCTTTTCTGGTCATTTTTACTGAGCACAAACAAAACTAACATGCTGATACATAAGCTCTAAAAGAGGCTGTCAGATACATTGCCTCCAGGAGTTGGTAAAGTGCTGGTTTTGGAAAGCATGACTTAGCACAGGTTGGATTGGGTTGGGTTTGCGTTGGGTTGGGTTTTTTTCAGGTTGCTCCTGTTCTTTGGCACATCTGCACGCTGTTTTGCACATAAAGCACAAAGTGGCCTTAAAGGGGGCAACTACTTCATCTCACGTGGGTTGTGACGGGAGCCAATCTGCCAGCAAATTATGTTATGCTCTTAACTCCCTCTATTTTGGAAGGTCTCCTCATCTCCTCTTGAGCAGCATTCATGACCAACGTTTGTTGTTTGCTGCTCCTCTAACTGAACAGGTTAATAAAGGAGGGGGAAGGGGGTTAAGCACAGATGGTCACCGTTTTACAGAATAAGAACTAGCCCGTCTTTACCTTTAGTGCAGTTCCAACCTTTATGTCAATTTGTGTATAGATTACAGATTTTTGAGAGTTAGTCTGTGATCTGGCAGGTTCACCCCTGTTTAGGTAAGACATATTTTTTTCAGACTTCTCCTTTAATTATTCCCAGTACAACAGTGTTTAAGATGAGACTATCCACAATACTAGCGGCCACAGCTTGAAGCCACTATACTGTTTTTACCCTCTTTAGAATCAGACAATATCTCTGTTAACTTGAGTGGGAGTGACCTTAGCAAAGACAAAGCCCAATCTTCTTCTACAAGTAGACTTTGGATTGAGGATCCTAAAAGAGCAATAATTTCTGAGCCTCTTTATAGAGATGTGCTGAACTCCCATCACTTCACATTTATAGTCCTGGGTTAGCAGCCCTGCCTTGCAGTTGCATCCACAGGAGGTCTGAGGTGGGAGCAGCTGTATAGAAGTCAACTCTCTCTGGGAGGTCCCCAGTTGGCTTCCTCTATATTATAGTTCAAATGCAAGTCAACGTGTAGGCATTGTGGGCGGCAGGAAAGCTTGAAGTCCCACGGTTAATACGTGTCTGTGTTCTGCTCATGCGAAATTGAACATTATTCTTAAAAAATTTTAAAGGAAAACTGAAAAATGGTATCTGGTTGAAGAGTATCAACATACTGGTGTAGTCTCAAGTTATTGGTGAAAAATACCTGGGAGCCTTCTCTTAAACTGTTATGTTCAAAATACACATTTCAGGGAAGACTAGATGTTCTAAAAGCAAAAGCTGAGGGCAACATGTTCAGGGGAATTTCAAAGGGAGAAATTGGTAGTTGGTGAGTACTCTGGGTTACACAGGCCGATTGGCACAGCAAGTCTTCTCTTCTTCACCTCTAAATCACTTGCCAACTTCATTCTCTAGGTTTTCACGTGGTATCCGATCTATACAGCGGCACTGCTTATTTAACAGACATTGCATTGGGTTGCATCTATGTGCCCTGACCGAAACACAGAGCAAAGATGTGCTGAGCGGTACCAAGACCCAGACTCCTCACTACATCAAATAAATAGCTGAACTGAAATACCTCAGAGTCTGTAGGATTGTTCTCTGTCTACTTACAGCGGGGATGATGGTCTTCTCTAAAATATATCGGTGTGGCTTTTGAGTGTTAAACCAAGCCTACAACTCCATAAGCATGTTTTACTGCTATTCTTCATATTGCTGTGGCAGCTTTTCTAGAAGGTAAATGAGGATTCCCCTCCAGATTGCTTTTTTGTTTTTTCCCCTCTCTGTCATTTCCAGGATCCACTTGCTCACCCATGTTGTCCCCTAGTTCCCCGGCTTCCCTTCTGCCAGGACACCTTCAGGGCAGATGTTGGTCCAGTGATGGTTTAGCAGTGAGAGAGGCACCATGCGCCTGTATTAAAAGCCGCTATTACCCACATCTTACTGTGGTAGCTGAAGACTGTCACCAAAGCTCGTCTGCTCTCTAGGTGTGCGGGGAGGAAAGCTATGCTTTTATGTTTTGCTTTAGACAAAGGGCTGCAATAAAGACTTCTCTTGGTAAGATCTTGATGGGAAACTGCTATGTGCTGGTGCAGTTGTTTGTGATTCTTACGGCTCCTGTGCCGAGGACTGTAAGTACCCTCCTGCAGATGCTCTGTTTGTCATACGTCTCCTTAGAGCCGCTCGTACTTGTGAGCCAAGCAGTTCCTGGGCTCTTAGGTGACCCTGAGCCGTTGGATTATTAAAGCTCATAAATCCTATTGAAAGACTTTGGAATTTCCTCAGCCTGATTTCTTCCCTACAGTACTCTAATACGTGTAGGTAGTGCACATTCCCCACAATGAATCACAGATCCCAAGATAACCAACTGGCTGCATTCCCTGCCCGGGACCCTCCCTCCTCCTCTTTTTCTCACCGTTTTCTCTCCAGCCCATCCTAACACCACAGCTCACAACATTCTTGCTGACTCTCTCTTACTGCTCTCTCTCTTACTCACCACTGCTTGTTTTGTCTCTTTGCCGTAAGATGCATGTTGCACATATATATTATAAAAAATACGGCGATGCTAAGTTCCTACATCAGAGATGTGCTTCTGTCCAGAGCAACGGCGAGCTGCGGGCTGCCTGGATTTCTCAACCTGTCACAGCGCTTGGAATGCTCTCTGCGGTCTGACTGAGCCAGAAGGGTACCCGGCTGTGGCCTTTCCTGTACCTTGGAACATCCCTGTGTGAGCTGCCAGCCACCTTTTAGCCCATGAAACGGTCCGCTGTCCCTCCAACACTGTCACCTGTTAATAAAGTAACATAAATTAAGGAAAAGGCTACGACAGGAGAGACGGTTTGCACCAATGCCAGCTGTCAAAGCCAGAGTTCATCTTCTTTTGAGAGTCAGAGCTGAGCAGGAGCTACACTTTCTGGGCTTAGGGGGGATCAGACGAGGTGGGTTTTTTTTTTGTGGGGTGAGGAACTCCACACTGGAATATCCTTTTCAAGATACACAGATATGGCACATCAAACACTTTGGGATTTCTAAAAGAAACTAAGAGGGGATTTGAAATGTCAAACACAAAGAAATGATGGGAAAAAAATACCTTCCTCAGCCCCTCTAGCAACAGATTATATTTTTAAAGGGTTGTTGATAGATCTTCCTCCAAAGAGAGAGTCTTAGATTTAGGTACCTGATCTTAATCGTAATGAAGTCCATTGCAAAATGCTCACTGACTTCAGTGGGAATAGCATAAAGATTCATTTTTTTTAATCAAATCTGAGTTACCAGTACAAGCTGTATGCAAATTGCTTGGTTAATTTTCCTTTACTTGTGATGTTGTAGCTGGAATGAATATTTCGGCTCTTCCTGAGAAGTGTTTGAAACTACAGCAATTTGGCTATATTTACATATTGTAAAGTGCCATTTTAAATAGAAGCGCAGTATTTTTAAGTCCATCTGCAAACTATGCATGATTAATTTGTTTGTAACACATAGGACATAAAAATGGAAAAAAGTTTAAAAAAACCCACTAAGACTGATCTCATTTACAGAAGATTATGATAAAATACATCAACAGTTAGCTTATCATACTGTTGTGCCTCAGTCCGCATCATTCCATAACTCCAAAACACAATAGACTTTATATCCTAGCTTTGCTTCACTGAAAAATGACCAGAGGCAGACAAAATGTGCACCCAGTCATGCAAGCTCTTACTAACGTATTAGAGTAACACCGCACGCCCTCTGGTACAGGGATCTCCTGCGACCGCAGATCTGCATGAAGCTCCGTATCTTTGTCCGACATCACGTACGTCCAACCTGATGTCAGTTTTCCAGAGCCCGCTAAGGTTTTCTTGATTTCTAAGTGAAATTGAGATAACACAGTTGGAAAGTGTGCTCACAGAGACCAAGCAATACAATCTGTTGTCATGCTTCAAAAACACCTTGCGCTGAAGCGTTTGGTGTTGCCTGTTGGCATTTGTGTCCGTACAGCGCACGTATGCTTCGCTGCTGTAGGGTGGTCCTGTCGCGCAAGGGCACTTTGCAAGACCAAAGTCCTAGAAAGCATGTGCTGGGGGTTAATTAAATGCTTTATTCAAGAAAGTATTTGGAGAAGTAGGTCTTGCGTGTTGGTTTTTTTTTTCCCCCCCCGATTACCCCCAAAATGTGGCTATGCATCAGACAGAAAAAGGTGTCAGAGGTCTGAAGAGTTGTATCAAATTCCGACTCTGCTCGAACACACAGCGTCTGCTGACTTCTGTGAGGCTTAAACGGACAGTTACCCGTGTGCGTGTTCCCCGGTCAGCACCACGCCATTGCCATGGCTCCCCACCTCTGAGATATTATGGTTGTGCAATGATTATGATTTTTCTTTCTGCAAAGAAAAGTCCTGAAGGGGGGATGTAGGATGCATATTCTGTTAGATTCGTATCTGACCGGGAAGGTCTGAGGTGACTTCTCAACAAAGGCAGGCAATTCCACCTCTTCCCACATGCTGTGTTTGATGCTGCTCACCATTTTGAGTTGAAATTCTAGCTTGCATGATACTGGGGTGGTAGCGTTTTGGCTTTTTTCCTGAGTATTTCCTTTGGTGTTGCTGTAGCTGGCATCTTTTAGCACTCGGTAACGCACCAAGCGCATCCTGCCACCCAGGAGAGAGTGCAGTGAACTTCCAGGACTACAGCTTGGATGCGTTTTTATCTACTTCCAGATCTGATGTATAGCTCTGGCGCTTCCCACTCTGAAGGCACTCCAGTGCCCCGACGGTGGGAGACGAGCTGCGGACACGTGGCTGTTTTACCTGCTCATCGTGTCTAGTGACTGGGGTAAGGTTTTGGACCATTCGCTCCTCTCCTCCTTGCCGGTGAGCTGCAAGCCGTCTAGGGGAGGCACGAGGGAGTCCTGCTGTGATGTCCTGACGCAGCCTGCGTTCTCTCCCGTAGCTGGGTACCCTGCTTGGGAGGGAGGGGATGATGTGCGGCAGCCAGGTGAGGTCCTCTGCATTTCAGTGCCCGTTCAAAATCATTTCCGTAGCCATTTTGGAAAATGAACTTTGGTCCATAGTGGGGATGGCTGAAAGAAACGCCTCAAAAGCCAGGAACGGGTCCTTCCCCTGTTGCCAGCTGTAGCACGCTGGTGCCATTTGTAGCCTTTCCGCCAGTCTTTTTGCTTTCAGATGCGACCGTAGCACGCGGCGTGGGGATACGTTAAAGAATGAAATTAAACGTAGATGGAACCACACACGAGCATCCTCGGAGTAAGCCACACCGGGAGGTGCGTTAGCAGAGCGGGTTTTGGTGTGCCTGGCTGAATGCCTCTGATCACTTGAGGCGTGCGCCGGGAGCCCGCTAATGCACACCCCGTCGGGGCTCAGCGCTCGCCCTATTCTTCCAGCCTGATTCCATTCAGCGGTCCCTGGTAAAAGCAGGTGTTTGCTTCTGCGGGGAAAGAGGGATGCCAGGGGTGCCAGGATAATAGCTACTAAAGCAAACGTTTCGCCCCCCAGCCTTCTGTATATTTGTCCGCGTTTGACTGGTATGCGAGTTCTTCTACATCCGTAAATTGTGGCAAACTGTCTTTTGTAACAAGGAGTTTCTGAAGGTACATAATAAAAGGAGTGCATTTCTAGCTGCATATTTTAAATAAGAATCGTCTGTCTGTGGGAGTTGGGTTATTTGTATCGCTGTAGACAGAAATGATCACTGTATTTCACAGGACCTTGCTGCTTTGTACTTATTGACTGTTTATTTTTCATCTGTAGGATTACTAATTGCAGGTAGTACCCAACGCTTCTGTCTCCTTTCAGGTTATTGTAGTAGAGGGCATTGTACCAGATGCATGGTTATTCACAGAGCCTGCATTTCCAGCAGCTGAATTGCTGGATCCGCTCAAAATGATCTATGGCAATTACATTTGGCGTTGTACAGCCGTAATTTTACTGCGTATTAATAGCCACCGAGCAAAGAGGCAAATGCCCTTTTCTCGGCTGGGTGCAGAAGGAATGCCTGGGTGTATTCAGTTGGGTAAAGCGAGGCTCGGTTTTTAAATGGATAGCAGGGGTTTTATGCGTCGGAAAGGCGCGTGCTGGTGAAATGTCGCTTTCCCTCTGCCGCGACGGTGTGCGGCCAGGCTCCTGGAGAAATATCATCACGCCAGATCCCAGATAGAGACGTGCTGGGAGGAGGAGGGGAGGGGAAGGGGATCATGTGCCCCATTTTAAGTGGCTCATCTGCTACCACCCAAAATCTGCTGCAGTCTTTTTTTTTTTTCTTTCTTTACCCCTTTCAGCAGCTCGGCTGATCGGTGCAGATGCTGTCAGGTTTCGCTAGCGAAAATAATAATTAAAACCACCCTCCCCAGACCTTCACTGAAGCTGTCCTCTGGAGTCAAGGGCCCATTTTCTTTCCCCCCC
>NW_009622533.1:0-20649 GCF_000690535.1 Cariama cristata
AAAGCTAAGGGCATAAAGAAAAGCATGATAGAGTAAGTAGTTTTCAGGAGTGTCCTGCCACTGTGTTTTATACCCATAAGGGGCATTGAGAAGAATCTCAGAACGTTTCAGATTGAGAATCAACAATATTATGAGTTTTTTTTTTTTAAAGCTGTTAATGTTATCTGAACTTACGTTTTAGATTTTGTAACTAGTGTCAGCACATGTACTTGTCTAATCCTGTAAATGTTTCTGTTTTATTTTCCATTTTTAGTAGACTCATTTTTCAGTGTTTTAGAGGGACAGAGTGGAATTTCTGATGTTGTAAAAATCTTTAAATGGACAACTAGAACAAATTGATGTTATACCAGAGAACACTGTATTCCCCCAAAATACCGTTGACTGGCCTGGCTTTTAGAAATGAAGTTTAAGTCTGTTTTATCAAGGAGATTTTTAACAAACTATATTTGTTTTACTGATCCATCAATTAAAATCCAAACTGTCAGATCACACATTAATTTCTTGATAGCTTCAATTTTTAATTTTTTAAATTGCACACTCATAGAGTCAGAACCATAGTGGGAACTTATCCTCTTCACTTCTGTTTTGTATTGTTAAAATGTTGCCAGGTCTGGCTGCCCTCAGATTTCAATACACTATATTCTTATTGCAAGAACAGATTGGAGGAGAATGCATGGCTTTTAAAATTATTATTATTTTTCATAAAAAAGCTACTGTGTCTAATTTGAAGCTTTCAAATGTTGAGCTGTCTTCAAGCTGGAACTAAACCATATTTATGTGATAGGAAACGAAGTGTTGATACAGAGAATATGAAATAAATACTAGATGAGAAGTTCTGTCTGTATGAAACCATTGTCAGTCAGTGATCTTTATTGTGCTGTGTGTTTATGTACTTAGAGCACAAAATGTGTATTCTTTAGGCATAAACTTTGGTTTCAGGCTAATGCATATATTAGGAAAATTTCTGTGGAGCAGACTAAGCAAAAACAAAATCTGAAGCATAATGAGACTGCAGTCTTAATACTCCATGGAAAGCACTCTGTTACGTATTATTACAGTAATATACTATAGCTATCTATTGAGAGAGCATCAAGTGCATTCTCAATAAATATTTTCTAACTGCTTATTATTCTGAGGTGTTTAAAAAGGTTTATGGGCCACAAACTAATTCAGTTCAAAAGTACTGCATTGAAGAATGCAATGTTGGTAGCAGGGAATTTAAAGTGTTATCTTTTTAAAAATAATTGGTTAGTAAGAGAATATATGACTCAGTGTAACTTACCATAGGAAAACCATACAACTTTGTTAAAAAGTATGTATTTTTTCAGTACAGCTAGTTATTCAAAGTTATTTTATTGGGGCAATGATCCATTATTATTATTGTCTTAATACTGTTGATGTATATGTAACAGAGATCCAGTTTAAGTCTAAACATCTGAACTGGACAAATAGTTTTGTTGGTTTTCTTGCCTCAGGAACTTACAATGGATTTACTGACCTTTAAGGTAATAGTGAAATGTGTTAGTATGCCCCTATGCGAACAATGATTTAAATGAAAAAGTACATAGGAGTTATCTTAAGGACTCGTTGACAAGGCTTTGAATTCATCATTGCCTGATGAAACTGTCTTTTTTTTTTTTTTTTAAATATAATTTACTTGATCAGCAAAAATAAGGTCTATAATACATTTATACTGAATTTTATTCCACACAATTCAGGGGGAGGTCTAAAGAACATGTCCCATGGTGGCTAACACGTTACATATTTCCTTTGGTGACCAAAAGATTAGAATCCTGTTTTTGTAGTACTTTACATTCCTAGAAATTTCAGTCATTAATAACGTGTTGGGTCAGGGTTTATTCCCTCTGATTCTACAATAGCTAGCTTTCTTTGGATTCTGGAACCATCAGGAATACCTAAGGAAAACCAGAAAAGGAATGTGAAATGGGAAAAATTGTACTTTTAAAAAAAGTAATGAAACTAAGAGACAGTTGATATGCTATGTAATACTGCTTTCAGAGACTCAATATGGAGCACTGAGAATTTGCCTCGTGGTTCTTGTATCCAGGTCTTGAGCCATATTACTCCTGTAGGTTAGCTTTCTTCTGTTTAGTTTAATGTATTTTGTTTAACTTCTCAAATCTGAAGTTTGTTGGGTTTGTTTAGGACTGGATAGGAAGAATTGAAACGTGAGACACGTAAAAGCAACCAGTTTGGAAGGTGGAGTATCTTCTGCTTCTTATTGGGGTCTTTTTCATGTGACTCATGCATGTCTGTAGCTCTAATTTAGTGAAGTTTATGGTAATCTGGAATTGGTTCCTTGTATGTAAATACATTTAAAAAAAATTTTTTTTAAACAGTTGTGTTCTTGAATAGCAGCACTTGAAGTTTTCAGTTCAAAGATTTCTAGCATTTTTATGGAAACTCAGTCTTCCTTAAGTCAAGGAAGCCAATTTTGCAATTATAAGTAATGTGTATTTAAATTGTTCTTGGATGATGGTCCTTTTTTCAAGAAAGTCGCCAAACCCTTAGATCAGTCATAAGACATGCTTCTGCAACACCTAATTGAAAATCAGCACTAGTTGATTTGGTGAGCCTTGGAAGATTGGTAGGCAGTGTTCAGAATTTGAATTGCACGTGATTCAGAGGTGTCTGACTAGCAATAGTCAGACATTATAAAAATGTCAATATTCTAAATTGATATCCTTTATTGAAGTTCTTGCTTACAAGTTTGTGAAATCCAGTTATGTTACCTTTGTAAACATCTCGAAAGAATGAAGCACACTTTTCCTTTTTTTTTTTTTGTTATTACCTTGAGGCTAGAAATAAGTCAGTAAGTAAGCAGACTAAAATCAACTTTTGAGCATGTCTGTGTGCAATAAATTTTCCCTTGGACAGTTTGAGTTACTGGGAGAGATCAGTATAACAGATTGTGTTTAATTTTTATTATTAATCTGATTCATAATCTAGGATTGTTAGTGTATAAAATCTTTCCAGGTGAGGTAGGGAGCACTTCACTTAAGTATTGTGGCTCATTCTGAAATGCAGATTTTGATGGCCTTTTAAATAGTACAAAAGTATTACTGTAGATTATTTTGTAATCATTACACTGTTATTGGTAACATTGAGGGCCACAGGCTGCGTGTTGCTGGAAATGGAGAAGGTGGAATTTAAAAGTAAAAATAGCTCAATGTTAAATGCATCCCATGCCCTCAAGGTCTGTTGCCAGAATTGGCCCAGGGTATCTTTTAGTGTAGGCAGGGTTTGAAGTTCTCAAATGTGATCTTGCTGCCTTATTTGTGTGTGTCTTGAGTATGTCAAATTTTACACCTGCTAGCACTCTATTCAAAGTGCCAGCAAATTTGTGATGCCCCAGCTTTCTAAGATAGGTTAAAAAAAAAGGCAATTGGGCTGTCAGTTTTCTGGTATCTTCATTCAAGAACATTTTTGAAACTGAACGATGGAATGCAGAAGGGAAAAACTGGTTGTAAGTGATTACTAACACAGTTGTGGCTTTTTGATACTTTGAAATGACTCCATTTAAGTTAATATTTTTGTTGGCTGAGTATGGTGTAATGACAAAGATTGAAGATCCTATAGAATGACTCAGTATTCAACAAGTAGTCTTTGACTTCTTGTGTTTTGTTTTGTTTTTTAAATCCAAGAAAGATTCCTGTAATTGTTTTCCTATATATCTGTACTTCTATCCATTGTTTCCTGGCTCAAATGTAACGTTAGTATTTTAATTTTTTTTTTAATGATAGGTATTAATGAAAATTGAGACACAAAATGATGGGTGTTGAGGAAGAGAGGGGAAGATCGGAAGATCTTTTTTTTTTTTTTTTTTTTTTTTTACCAGGTGTTGTTTGTGAGGTGGTGTTATGTTAGTACATAGGTCTCTACCGCAGTGGTAGACTGCATTTAAAACCAACTAATAAAAAGGGAGTTGTATTGATCTGTGAAGTCAGGCATATTATAGGTGTTAGATTATACTTTCGCAGATCTAGTTTGCCATTTGTTTTAAGATTCAGTAATGTATGATTTTCCTGTGATGACAGAGGTAGACAGCAGTGAAGATTTGCAAGTTTTGTCTTTTACTTGCAATCTGTGGGACCCTGTTTTACTTAATATTGCATCTTCACTAAAGAGAAACACTGTCCAAACCTCACTCTCTTGTACTTCTAGTGTAGTCATAGGTATACAAACTTCACCTTTACATTGTAATTAGTATAAAATGCCTACACATTCTGCCTGTTGACAGCCTAAGCAAGTGTTCTAGATCACTGTAATACGTCATTATTAATATTGTAAAGAATACTGTATTATACATGAACACAGCACCATTGTTCAAGGCCAAGTTGAAAAGTAGAAACTTACCATGAACAAGAGGAACTGTTTTATGCATCAGTTAATAGGTCTGAATATTTAGTGCACTGACCGTCTGACCGTCCATTGTGGTGTTATAAATTGTTCCTGTTTCAGCTTGACTGTAGTTTGTGAATATGTTTTACTTTCTGACCAACTTTGTCTTTGGGAGATGTTTGTTAACCAGATCTTTGTGACCATTGGTCATTAAAGAGTTATTACATGCTCAGCTTACAAGCCATAAATTCAAGTCAGAAAAGGCTGATGGAGAGAGTTTACTGTGTGTAAAGTGGAAAAAAAATCACTGACTAATTAGATAACAGTTATATTTTCCAGTGTGAAAGTTGTCAAATTACAAGGCTTTTATTGTCAGATTAGCCAGATAAGTGTGTATAAGCTAATTTCTTAAAAAAAAAAAAAAAATCAGCGAAATGACTCTACTGAGATAATTTCTGATGTGGTATTGTTGAAATTGTTGAAAATAAAAATGCAGAAACACAAGTTAGAATTTTAGTAACTTTGTTTTCTTTAAGGTAGTAAGATTTTTATCTGGTGCCTAGTGATCTTGGCCTCTTTGGTTTCTCTTGCCTTGTAGTGTGGTGGGTTTTTTTTTTGTAATGATTACAGTTATTTCATTGCATTGTAAATTATTTGGCAATGTAGATGTCATATTTAATTTTATGGTTTGAAAGTATTTGGAAATACATGGTTATGTAAACTAAAATAAATATTTTCAGTTTATTCCTGTATGAACAAGGTCTGGAGAGTTAAGATAGTTTGCTAAATGTTATCCTGGTGTGGGACTTGGGTGTGTGATTTTTAATAACGTGAATAAGGAAGAAAAGAAAAATAACTGTTTGCCTGAATTTTAAAAAGATATTCACATCAGAATTTTTCCCTCCTGTGTTTCTCAAAATGTTGGCTCACTTGGAGTAATTCTTAATTTGACACTTCAGTGCTTGAGTAGGTCTGACCTCGAGAGTATGCAAAGCCTTAGAGGAAAGAATAATTAAAGACATGGAGGTAAATGGAACGTGGAATAAATGTAGAGGTAGAGTGTGCCAGCCTGATCTGAGAGCTCCTTCTCTCTCTGTCTGTGTGTGTCTTTTTTTTTTTTCATCTCTTTGTGTGCATCCCCGAAACAAAATCTGATCTTACTACTGATTTTGCTGGATATCATTACAGTATTTCATAGAATTCTAGAATGGTGTGGGTTGGAAGGGACCTTTAAAGATCACCTAGTCGGTGGGCAGGGACACTTTTCACCAGCCCAGGTTGCTCAAAGCCCCAACCAGCCTGGCCTTGAACACTCCCAGGGATGGGCCATTCACAGCTTATCTGGGCAACCTCTGCCACTGCCTCACATCCCTCATGGTGGACAATTTCTTCCTAATCTTTAGTCTAAATCTGCCCTCTTCTAGTTTAAAACTGTTATCTCTTGTCCTGTCATTACAAGCCCTGGTAAAGAGTCTTTTTCTGTCTTTCTTACAAGCCCGCTTTGTGTATTGGAACGCCACAGTAAGCCTTCCCTGGAGCCTTCTCTTCTTTAGCCTGAACAAACCCAACTGTCTTAGCCTTTCTTCACAGGAGAGGTGCTCCAGCCCTTGGATCATCTTTGTGACCTCCTCTGGACTTGCTCCAACAGGTCCGTATCATTCTTGTGCTGAGGACCTCAGAGCTGAAGGCAATACTGGGGAGGGTGTGTCTCACCAGAGTGGAGTAGAGGGGCAGAATCCCCTCCCTCGACCTGCTGACCACGCTTCTATTTATGCATCCCAGGATACGATTGGTTTTCTGGGCTGCAAGCGCACGTTGCCAGGTCATGTTTAATTTTTCATCCACTGGTAGTCTCAAGTCATTCTTGGCAGGGCTGCTCCCAGTGCATTTGTCCCCCAGTCTGTATTAATATAGGGGATTGCCCTGACCGAGGTGCAGGAACTCGCACTTGGCCTCGTGGAACTTCATGAGGTTCGCGTGGGCCCACCCTTCAATCCTGTCAAGGTCCCTCTGGATGACATCCATTCCCTCCAGCAAATCAATGTCACCCCTCAGCTTGATGTCACCTGCAAACTTGCTGAAGATGCACTCAATCCCACTATCTCGTTGATGAAGACATTGAATAGCACTGGCCCTAGTATGGATCCTTGAGGGACACCACTTGTTACTGGTTTCCACTTGGACATAGAGGCGTTGACTATGACTCTTTGGACGCAACCACCCAGCCAGTTCCTTATCCATCTAACAGTCCATCTGTCAAACCTGTATCTCTCCAATTGAGAGGTAAGAATGTTGTGGGGAACCGTATCAAAGACCTTACAGAAGTCCAGGTAGGTGACATCCGTAGCTCTTCCCTTGACCACTGGTGCAGTCAGTCCGTTGCAGAAGACCACTGGATTAGTCAGGCACGATTTGCCCTTGATGAAGCCATGTTGGCTGTCTCCAGTTACCTCCGTATCTTCCATACGTTTTGACATATCTTCCAGGAGGGTCTGGTCCATGATCTGAATATTATTTGATACAGAGGTATCCGCAAATCTAATAATTAAGTTGCAGGTAAAAGAGCTTAGTGGAAAAACATAAGGTGGAGAAAGGACAATAAAATAAACTGCAGCTCAGCTGCTGGGCTATTGGAAGCTTAATAAGAATATTTCTAGAGGGTGGACCAGTGTTGTGTTTGAACTTGGTTTAGTATCGTCACTAATGACCTTGGTGTGGGTGGGACTGTGCTGGTAGAGCTCATTGGTAATGCAGAGTTAGGAGATGTGATGAACGCAAAAAGAACTTGTGCATTTGATGTGTGCTAATAATAGAACTGCTGTTTTCTCATTTT
Organism: Cariama cristata; assembly: GCF_000690535.1. Classification (NCBI taxonomy): domain Eukaryota; kingdom Metazoa; phylum Chordata; class Aves; order Cariamiformes; family Cariamidae; genus Cariama; species Cariama cristata. The sequence continues at coordinate 7,196 of NW_009622533.1, forward strand.
AGTTGGAAGTGATGAAGGAGTAAAACTAGAGACTAGTACTTAATCACAGGTTTATTGCAAGTGTGGCGAGTCATGAAATGGGGCAAATGTGAGACTCTGGTTTTGTAGTTAGGGAAGTATTAATGTCAAGGTTTATGGCATTGATGAAGCTTTATCTGAACGCATCCCTGGCAACACCTAGTCAGAAAATGAACCCACATGGGAATAGTGCAAAGAAAAAGTTACTAACATAAATGAAGTAGAATAGCTTATCTTGTTTATCTTAGCAAAATGAAGACTGAAAGAGGATCTGATTGCTATCTATAAATATATCAGAAGAGGTGAGCACTGGGGAAAAGAAAAGCTGTGTAGGCTAAAGGGTAGGTTTGGTACAAAAATGAATTAGCATCAAGTGGCTATGAATGTGTTTAGGTCATTAGTAACCAGTTGAATTTCAAATCTGAATCATTTCAGTCTGAACCAACCTTCTAAAAATTATGTGGGCAAAAATAGTTTTGAATTCATCAGATACCATCTTACTAAATGGTTTGTTTCCTGTGGACTTTAGAAGACTTCTCCTAGGTCATGAGATTACAATCTTCTTGAAATTTTGGTAGGACAATGGCAGTACCTATTTATGTACTTAATCTAGAAGCTGGTATGTCACATTGCATTCCAAGACGTTAGAATAGCTTGACTGAGATATGTTTATGTTTGTTTTCTTTGTAAGAAGGGATGTTCGTAGGTTTAAAAATCATACACATAGGAGTAACTGCTCCATATGTGAAGTAAACTTAGTAATTATAATTCTTAGGAGTATGATGTTGATTTAACATGTTAACAGTATGATGTTAATATAGCCACTAAGTCTTGTAGACCCAATGAAAGTAAAAACTGTTTGGTTTTTCATTTGGATGTCTAGTAGACATCTGCTAGACGTGTTCCACGTTACAGCTCAGGTTAGAACTCTTGCTTGTTTTTATAGGGGTGAGCTGACTGGTCCTGGGAAGCGTGGCTGCGCTAGCTCAGTACTGTGATGTGAAGGTAGTGGGGGAATGGAGTTTGGGATCCTGTCCGAGTGACAAGACTGTGACTGAAAGCCACTTTTAAATAAAGCAGGCGTTTGTTTTCCTGAGTGACTGTAGGATATGCTGTCCTGGGCTTTTGGAGATTTGGGAGATGGAGACCTGTAGACCCTGCTTCCAGAGAGTGAACGGTCACCCTGAAACGGAAGTGAGCCGTTCACATCTTTGGGAGGTAGTCCAGGATTGGCTGGACCTGTCCGTAGGAAATTTTAGTTTAAATATAAGCCTGTTTAGATGGGACTCTGTTATGTGCTGAGGTTGGACACCATCTAACAGACAAACACCTGGAACTGTTAGGGTTGTTTTTGTTTTTTTCTTAAAATAACTTTCTGACCTTTTGTCCACACTGAGAGAAGTGTGAAATCAATTTATTTTTAAAGTCGCTTTGTTATGCTGTTGGGATACTACTTGTGAGGAAGCTGGTGAAAACCACAAGAGCTCTGGTGTTGTGTTTAATGCTTGAGTCTGGCCTCTGATACCCAGTTCTTGGAGCACACTGGGAAAAGTGCTGGATAACAGCTTTTCATCAGGTCTTCTGTGGAAAGACTGATTTTTCTATGTGCCACTGTAGCTGTCATCTGAGATGATTACAAGTATTCTGATTACGAAGATAGAGTTTGAAGAGTATCTTGTATGTTGCAATTCAGATCAGAAAGGTGTATCCAGTTGGAAATTTCATATTTGAGGATGCATACCTATTTTAAGCAGCTGAACATTTGAATATTTTAAACAGCAGATCTGGGCTTTTCAGCATCACTGAAACCTTTTGTAAGCTATAGCAGGTTAAAATACAAAGCAAGGTTAAAAGGAAAAAGAAAGGGAAAAGTTATTTGTTTATTTAGTTCTGTTGTTCAAATCTGCTAGTATTCTTTGAAATCTAAGAGCACCTGTAGTTATTAAATTCTTTAGTTATCTTACCTTATGCAAATAAAGAGAATAGTTGCTCCACCAGGAAGGGTTTATAGGAAGCCCTTAGTGAACTGAACTGTTAATATGGTATCTGTACTGAAAGATTGCTTGTACATTACTTAGTTGTTTCAGGACTTTGGGGATGATTTGCTGGTTTAAATGTTCATGTTTAGCAGTAGTAAAATATTTCTACTGCCTTTGTTATTTCAGCAGTGAGAGCACTTTGGGATGAATAATACTTTATCATTAGATTCTTAAGACTTTATCCTAGTAGAATTATAAGCTTCCAATTTTAGTATGCTCTTAATGTATATTTAGCAAGAATAACAATGTAACCAAATTAGAAAGTAAGGTATTCACAATAATGTGGAGGTTAAGTTTAAGTAACAAACATGCCTTTGATGTTAGTAACATGACAGTTCTTTAGTAGTGGCACTCTTTCAATAGGAAAAGTATCAAGAATAGACACATATGACTGGACTCAGACTGCTGGATTTTAAAGCTTAAGCTAAACACAAGCATTAATATCTGTGGATGAAGTTATTCCGTGTTACATTATCTTATTAATAGTGTTTTTTGTTGTTGTTGAGGCTAAAGAAACTGTTGTCCATATTTAATATTAAATGCAGGACAACCTCCTTTTAGTCTGTATTTTATCTAATATATAAAGTAGATAATGTTCTCTTTATCAGAATTCATGGTAATGATCTATGGCTGTACTTTACCCTTGAGATAGATGCTTATTGCATCTTTACTATATTTTTTGGCCACTAACAACATGTCAGTAACAAGCTGGGGTGAATATGAAATTTTGATCCAGAAAGAAAATGTAAGGGGAAAAAAAGTTTTGTTTTGTCTGCTTTGAAATGCCACTTTATTGTATTCCTGTCTTTTCTCTGTCAAAATGACAGGCAAAAGGTTTTAATTCCCATTTCTTTTACACCAGTCCCCAGTAAAGCCTGCATGCTGGCATCTGCACAAGCACCTCTAGTAAGCTGTATAGCCATGTATAGGCACTGCTTGCCCCTTTGACAGAGGAAGATGAGCTCTTTTAGGATTAAAAAATGGGCATTGTCTCAGCATTTTTTAGAAGGAAAAATCTTTGACGGAAACATCAGCAGCATGGATGCTGACAGTATGTTGTTGTGGGGATCTCGGATAAAATCTGATGTTGCCCATGGTAAACAGTGCTAATTTAGAATCAGTCTTGAGGAGCTGTGGATGTTGAGGTGTGTCAGCTTTCTTATGAATCCTTTTTTTGCATTTTGAGATTTACATGCAGGCTGATGATAAAACTAATAACTATTTCTCAAGTGCCAGGGTAGAATAAGTGAACGATTCTGTGTTAATGCTCTAATATGTGGATATCTACTTGAGAGCCATGGTTATTTGTAGGTATTATTAATCTTGCACCTTCATCCACTGATTATTCCTGATCATTCAGACCCGTAATGTTGAAGTATTAATCCATGAAACCTAAGCTCTTATGCTTCATAGACCATGAATAATTTAACATAGCTGATTTGTTAGAGTCGGAATTTTTCTTCCAGTTGAAGAAGGTATTTGAATGGTCGGAGGTTTGATATTTCCAGAGGAAGAAATTATGTTCATTGGCAATGCATATTGGGGATTCTTTTCAGATAGTTTTCAGAGGTCTGAATATTAATTTCTTGAAACTAATTTATGGAAGTAAACAACATTTCTCTCACTTTTGTGTCAGTGGTGTCACCTGTGCTTTTTTCAGAAAGTACTATAAAATTCCATTTGGAGCAATTAAATGTTTCATATATTTTAAGATTAGTTTTCTTATCTGACAGTCAGGGTAGTTTTGACTCAGTACAGAACAGTGGTCTTTCATTTTTAGACATCTTCCCTTCAGTACCCTTGGTGGAAGATGATCAGGTCAGGGAATACTGAAGTAAGCTGGACATACTGAAGTCCCTTGGCCCTGATGGAAGCCCATGAGTGCTGAGGGAGCTGACAGATGGAGAAATGGGCCAGCAGGAACCTTGTGAAGTTCAACACGGAGAAGTGCCAAGTCCTGCCCCTGGGGAGGAACAACCCCAGGCACTGGGACGGGCTGGGGTCTGACCGGTGGGAGAGCTGCTTGCTGTGCAGAAAAGGCCTGGGGATCTTGGTGAACGCCAGGTTGGCCATGAGCCAGCAATGGGCCCTTGCTGCAAAGAAGGGCAGCAATGTCCTGGGCTGCATTAGGAGGAGTGTGGCCAGCAGGTCAAGGGAGGTGATCCTGCCCCTCTGCTCAGCGCTGGGGAGCTGCAGCTGGAGTGCTGGGCCCAGTGCTGGGCTCCCCGTTATGAGAGAGAGGGAGGGATGTACTAGAGAGAGGGAGGGATGTACTAGAGAGAGCCCAGCAAAGGGCCACGAAGCTGATGAAGGGACTGGAGCATCTCTCCTGTGAGGAAAGGCTGGGAGAGCTGGGAGTGCTCGGCCTGGACAAGAAAAGGCTCCGGGGGATCTCATCCATATCTGTAGGTGCCTGAAGGGAGGGTGCAGAGAGGACAGAGCCAGGCTCTTTGCAGTGGTGCCCAGTGATGGGACCAGAGGGAATGGGCACAACCTGAAACCCAGGAGGTTCCCTCTGAACATCAGGAAACACTTTTTCACTGTGCGGGTGACCGAGCACTGGCACAGGTTGCCTAGGGAGGCTGTGGAGTCTCCATCCTTGGAGATATTCAAAAGCTGTCTGGACATGGTCCTGGGCAGCTGGCTCTGGGTGGCCCTGCCTGAGCAGGGGGGTTGGAGCAGGTGACCTCCAGAGGTTCCTTCCAACCTCAACCATTCTGTGATTGCTATGTGAAATGATGGGAAAGAAAAACAATTAAATTTTGGCCTAATTAAAAATTTCTTTATTACATCATACAAATGTAGATTACATGGGACTATGTTAATTTAACTTATTTCGGTATTCTGTTGTTACTTCTAATTCCAGTAGAATGAGTTGATGGAGATCTTACTCTGCTCCTGTTGGGTCTATCATAAAAGTCAGTTAATTTGTTCTCAAAATTTGTCTTGCTGACTTTATAATATTACTGCTAGTTTTTATCCTGCTGACTTTAACTCCTTTCTCATTCATTAGGGCTCAAATTGTCAAATGCAGTAAATGATTTTTGTTGGCCTGCCCAACCTGACTTTATCGTGAACTGAAAGAAAATTACCCTGCCTGAGTTTGTTTTGGTAAAGATGCTTTCAAGTGTTCTCTATGTTTCAAGTGCACTTGGAATTTCAAAGGTGATGAAGCAGTTGTGAAAAAACGGCATCCTGCTTGAAACATATAATCCCAATAATTTTTGAAGTTAACACTGCAACTTACATATTTTAAGGAGTTTGGACTCCTTTTACCAGTCTGTGTACTTCTTTATGTATACTTATATTGGTTTTAGATGTGACTGAATATATCACTTTAGTGTGTCAGTTTACAGCTTAAATAAACTTTAGTTCTCTGCATGAAATAGAGTGCTTTTTGGCAGAGTCAGCATAGGTATTAGCTTTTATAACAGCTGCAGTTGAATGTCTTAAATCGAAAAGGACAATAATCTTAACACTTAAGCTGTTTCATATAAAATGCTGTTGAATTTGTTAAATAATTCATGCTCATTTTTTTACAACTCTACAAGTTACCTGCCTTCTAATTATCAAAGATTTTATGTAATTTAATAAAATTCTAATTTCTTATCCAGTTTTAGGTGGAGATGATATTCTGTGACAGGCTCTGTGTGTACATTATGACAGTCTTACTAATTTTGAATGGAACTTCTTGATAACCAAACTTGAACGCTTCTCAGAAGTTCTTTATGTTCGCTCTGTACTACAAACAACTAGAGATACTGACAGTGATCTCTCGCCTTTCTCAGAGGTACCAGGGGCTGAGGAGGTTTGTCTAAGGTCTTCCTTCCCACTCTAGAAAGGCATATTTGTGTAATTGTTTTTTCCCTTATGTTTGACCATCCCAGGCTGTAGAAGGGTGAGTTTTGGAGCCGAGGAACTGAAGGAGACCGGAATTTGAAGAAAAAAATGACACCATTGATCAAAAAGATCTCTGTATAGGTCCTACCTGTCCAATAATATATAGTGTTTTGGTTTTACTGCAGCGCAACTGGCACACTTGTGGCAAGCTGTGAAACTTGGCACTTTGTTTCAGCAGGCTCTGCATAATCTATGTCATTTCTTCCTGCCCACTAGTTGCTGTAGTCCGAGATGCGTAGTTGCCGGAGGCATCGCCAGCATTAATGTTGCTGTGGCTGCACTGGAAGATTGTGGAACAGAAATTCAGTACATGATGTTTTTGGAGATCTCTAGTATTTCTGAGTGTGATTAGGCAGGTGTCTGTCATTCCTTTCTAAGGCCCTTGTAAGTCAAAAACACAGGAAAAAAATCTTGGCATGGATTGTCACTGCTCCACTCAAAACAGTTGGAATAACCTGGCACTCTCACAACTTTTATTCTAGGAAGATGCTGTAATTGGTGTCTTGAATTTACTCTACTAAGTGGGTTGCTGAACTCCCTCTCCCCTTTAGAGTAGCTCTGACTCCCAGAGATTATTAGATTGAAATTACAGGTTTATAAAGCAATGGTCTCTTGTCCTTAGACATCATAGTTACGTCGGTGTAACTTGAGGATTTTGTTAGTTAAATTACCACAGCTTCTGAAAACCCTAGTTGCAGATCCAGAAGTCCATTGCTTAAGCTGTACAAATAGAAGATGAAAGATAGTCTTAAGCAGTTTACAATGGAAGTACTGGGTAAACAACAGTAGATTACTATTCATGAGGTATTTTGTGTGATGGGTACAGTTAGACATGAGCCTGTCTGAGGTTTAAATGCTCAAATTAAAACCAGCTTTGGCCTGACTGTCATGCAGGCAGCGAGCGAGATGCTCTTTTTGAGAGCATATTGCTGTCCAAGTGTAGCTGTGTGTTTTCTGAGATGAAGCTGGCATGCATTTGTCCGTCTTGGTCCATGTGCAGAATGTCTGTATCCATCTTTGGCCATTCTTTTCCTTGTTTAGATCCATCCTGTGTGTTATAGCCTAAAAGATTTCTCCTTTCTGGTTCTCCCTCTCCTCCCCACTTCTCTTGTTTTTCTTAAGGAACCATCATGATTTAGGCTTTTGCTCTCAGGCTGTTCATGCCAGCTTGTACTTTATTTCCTCACTCCCCCAAGGGTTGCGGTATTTATGTTTGTGTGAATGGGAACTGCAGAATCCTCTTCAGCTGTTGCATGGTTTCTTTTTTGGAGGGTGTGTCATGCTAATTTAGTTCATGCGGCTCCTCTGAATGGTAATAGGTTGGTTTTTTTATTTACTATCCTTGTGTCTGCTCGTGCCTGTCCTTGCTCAGATCAGTACTGTCTGTTGGTATGCCACTAAACTACCAAAAAATAGCTGGTTCTGCAGGAACAGTCAAATTTAGTCGTCTTTTCCTTTTTGTGCACTGGTTTGTTACCAGCTATTTAATAAATCTGATGATTATGAGGCTTGAGAGGCTTTTACAGCTTTTTTACTTTAAAGCCTTTAGGAAGCAGGTGAAAGGTAAAGCTGTCAGAAGGGTGCTCTAGACCTCAAAAAAGATTTCAGTCCACTCTGAAAAAAAATGTCTGATACTAAAAAATGTCCCTGAGCTAAAGGCTCTTTTTTGGGAGGTATCCAGGAAATGCAAAGAAGGTTACTGCATTCATGTACCTGGGGAACAAAAGCAGAAATTTTTTTTAAATTATCTGTGGTGTTAGAACTGACAGTAAATATCAGAATAATTTGAAGAATATTTTGAATCCTGTCTCATTATTATGCATTTGAGAAGGCAGGCATGAGGAGACCTTTCATACCTCAAAAGAAACAGAACATTTTTTTTTTTTTTTGAGTTTAGAAACCAGTTTAACATCCGTTTATAAATTCACTGCTTCTTTGTCTTGGAATAAGCTATTTTTGAACAGTCTAGCTCCTTTTCTTGATGACTGTACCTTTCAAAATGAGCCTCTGAACTGAGCCTTTTTTCCTTTGAGCAGAATTTCCTTAGTAATAGGAGTTGAGAAGATTGAGAAGCAGAGCTCCTCAGGTTGTCTAGAGTTGCAATTAAAAAAAGGCAACCCCCACCTTTGAAAGCCAGATTCAAGGTGCTGTGTGCTGCTGGGCACTGCAAAGGCAATGCCTAGGTGGCTATTAGTAAAACTCCCAGAATAACTTCCTCAAAAATGTTTATGTAGCTCAAAAAAATAAATGCTTGTTCTTTTCTGAGTGTATCACCAGTCTGAGGAGTATTCAGCTGCCTGATTTTAGTTCAGCTTGTGGTGTGGGTGATGGGAATTATTTTTGGATCACACTCTATAAGTAAATGCAACTGGATCCTGCAAGAGCCATCAAGAGGCAAGTGGCAGGAAACTTTGAAGTAGTTTTGTAAATCTTCCTCTTGGGGGCTGTGTCAAATTTGCTTGGATTGAGAGGGTGACTGTTTCATCCACTGTATAAAGCCAGATTAGAAATGAAATTTCAGACAAGTAACACCAGTTTCCATTTTCTCAAAAGAGTCTCGTTGAATGTAAACCTAGCTGCTATGTATCTTCATCTACGTCTCGGTATTCTGGTTCTCAGTGATTCCTGTTTTAGTCCTTTATTGATTTGTATCTTGGTGTTCTGTGTCAAGACTTTGTTTAGCACTCTCAAAATCAAGGATTTGGAATGAGAGTGAGTTATAGGAACAAAGACATTGGCCGGATAGTGAACCCTCAGGTATAGTAACATGTTTGGTAGTGGCCGGTACCATTTCCTTCAGAGTAGTCCAGACACCTCTGTGCAGTAAGGTATCCAGAAAAGAATTGACTTCCTTTGTCTCGTGCAATTAGTGGTTTTGTTGTACCTTACCACTTGTCCGTATCACATATATTTTTCATCCAATTTAAAGTTTGCTTTCTTTGTGATTTTTTTTTTTTAATGGAAAAGAAGTTGTCATATTTTCAATCCTGATGAAAATTATTTTGTAGTAATTTAAGACATAATTTTTAAAGAACAATAAAGAAGGTTCTTAAAAGTTAATTTACACATGAAATATTATTGAATAAATTTCATGTTCATATGAAGTTCCATTTTCTAAGTTTCGTTCTTCTAGTGCCTGTGCAGTCTTGCTTTCAGGTGAGACAAGCCTAAGAGAGATTAACACAGCTCAGAACACTGTGAACCTTACTTGCTTTTTGTGTTGTTACTCTATGGCATCACATGGAGTTGATCTCTGTTGGAAGGCATACTTTTGCAGCATGACGTTGAAATCACGCCTCTTGTCCAATCCATTCTTGGAGGCAATTCCTATCCTGATGGTTTAACATAAACACAGTTTGGAGAATACACTGTATTGAACACGTAAATATGGCAACTACAACTCCTTTTCTGTGGATCAGTTGTAGTATATGCCTAAACAGAGTATCATCTGTCTTCCCTATTTTGAGTTTAAAAGATGAGGTTGATGTCTGTTTCTGTCAAGTCTCTAGGAGCTCAGAAGCATAACAGAAGGTGAAATCTCAACAGCAGTTAGTATGTTTCAGTATCCCAGTGTTTTCTTTCTTTGAACATTTGAAAGTTCAAAAGTATGTGTTTCTTCTATTCCTAAAGCAAAATGCAGCAAAATTTACTCTTGCATATGACCGTTACCTTTTAGGTATTTAAAATGTTAAGAATGGTTTGGTAAAACTAACCTGGTTTGCTAGTCCAAACCAGATGCTTGGATTTGATGATCTTTGAGGTCTCTTCCAACCATAATGATTCTATATGTATCTATGAACTTCTTATGACAGCATCTTGAGTCTGTCATACTATTTAAGAGTTATTTGTTCATTGCTGGAATGTATATTATTATAACTAAGTGATACAGTGTGCTTTGCATGTAAAAGTATATGTGCTTTAGATTTTAGAAGTTTGTTGCCATCAAGTTATATTTTAAGAGTAATTTGTACTGTATAAGCAGGTCTCCAGAGATATATGCATATTTTAAAAAAATAAACCTTTTTTCAGGTCCCTTTACAGATGTAGTAACTACAAATCTTAAGCTACGAAATCCATCAGATAGAAAAGTATGCTTCAAAGTGAAGACCACAGCACCTCGTCGATACTGTGTGAGGCCGAACAGTGGAATTATTGACCCAGGATCATCTGTAATTGTTTCAGGTAAAAACAAAATATGTGCAGTTGTAGGTTAGGTGTTTTTAGGCCTTTCATGAAGTTCTCTAATGCTTGATCTTAGAGGCGTTTGAAGTATGTCAGCTTTTTAAAATGATTTTTTAAAAATAAAACCATTCCCCTTCATTAGTGCAATGTCAGATTGATGTAGAGCTGCAATGATACATGAAAAATGCTCCATACAGAAATACTTGCCATTTGTCACATTTATCTGCAGCCCTCCATAAGGAGGAAAAGAAAGTTGGAAATGGGCAATGACAACAGTACCTTTGCTTCAGACTACTATATTCATGCTTATATCTTGAAGTAGGGCATTGCTTGGCTGCTTTAATGTGTTTAAAGTTTAACATTTGACAGTTTGTTGCATTTAAAAAAAAAAAAAATCATTCACAATTATAGACTAGTTGTTTTGACCATAGTGTGGTCGCTGAACTCTATTGTTTCATAATTCTTCCATTTGTCAAAGTAGTATATGTTAAGTGGCAATCATTAAATTGCTTTTAAAAAATTACATTTTCTGTTATTTTAGGTAGGTAGAGCAGTTTGTAGCCCTTAAATTTGAAAAATCTAGTACGTTTCACTATAGAGACACTCTGTCCTTATTCTAGTTTTGTTTTTTGGGTGAGGGGATTTAGAATCCTTACTTTTCAGCAGAGTGAGCCCTGAAGCCAGACAGTTTGTGTGGTGGTTTTTTTTTTTGTGGGTGTGTGGTTTTGGTTTTGGTTTGGTTTTTTTTGTTTTGTGTGTGTTTTTTTTTTTTTTTTCCTCCCATGAAACTCCATGTAGGTTTGGCTTACATACTTCATTCTGACAATCCGCAGAATTTTGCTAGTGGGACATGTAATGGTCTAATGCTATACTGGACTGTACAATGTCAAAAAGACCAGGTGTTAGTAATCATGGGAGTAGACATTCTCAAGAAAACGGGACAAGACTAAGTATCAATTGTCTGATTTGGTAAGTGATTTTTGTAGGTCATTCTCTCAGTCATTTTGAGGTAGGACTCTGCAGAATAAAGGGGATTCTCAAACCAGTCACTGTTAAGAGGTGAGAAACTTTATTTTTCTGGACATACCTTATTTCCCAACTTGGAGAGAGGGGAATCCCCTTTTTGTAGGCTGTGATCTTACAGGTTGTAGAGATCACAGACAATACAGGTCTGAGCTCCTAGATCTCCTAAGTCGAGAAAGCTGATTTTTGTAGAACCTTTGAAGAGCTGTAGCAAAGCAAAAGGGACACATGGAGCAATCCTCAGAGCTCTTCAGATTCATATCCTTATACTCTTTGGGAAGTTTAAAAGAAGATGGAGCACTAGCTTCAGGTGATATGTTCAAATGTTGCAAGGAATAACTGAGGAAAACTTTATGATTGATTAAAACCTTAAAGTAACTTTCCTTGTAGGAGAGAGACCAGTTTGCTAGTCTAATATGGTCTGTAGAATGTGTAACCCTTTAAAACTTCAGTATTGCTTACAGTCCAGCATCTTGTGGATGAAAGATTGTTTTACTGAGAACTGGTTCCATATTAAAGTAGTCAAAAGCCTGCTTTATTTCTGTCTTCACCTTTGACTTACAGCCATTTTGTCTTACCTGTGTGTTGGATCTGGTATTAAGAGATCTTACCCATGGGTAGTCATACATCACGGTCAAGGTATTGCTGGACTTCCTCTTCAGGGAATTGAATAGGTTGTTCAATTTGCCTATTGTAAAGTGTGTTTTCATAGTTACAAATCATTCTTTTAATGCTTTGAATATTTTTGGTTTTTAATTGAGGCAATACTGGAACTGTAAACAGTATTTCAGGTTCACCAATAATGGGAAACAGTGTCATACTGCTTGACTCTGCATAGCAGGGGATCTTTAATATCCCTTTTTCTGTATTACTGGGTTCTCGTGCAGTTATTCAGCTACAGTGACCCCAAGATACTTCAGTGTGTGGTTGTTTAGTTACAATGACTCCACAGTGCTTTTCAAAATTAAGTTCTCTTCCTCAGTGTCAGCTTTATCTTTTTGTTTTTAAGCATGTAATTTCTTTTGGGTCACTTGATAAGCCAAGTGTGCAGATAATTTTTCTAGTGATCCACTTTGTTACCTCATCAGTCTCTCAACTGAGTGTTTTCAGTGCTGACTCATCTTTCATATAATTAAAAATAGATTTCTCTCGCATTGTTGTGCAGAGAGAAATAACTATAGGATACCATGGACTGAAACTCTGTGTTCAAAACTAAGTGTTGAGATAGCGTTAGCTGTCTTCAGCCTGTATAACGCATGGTGCTGATTCAGAGTCAAGCCAGTTTTTACATTAATTGTTGGAGATGTGATTTAACAGTAATTTTAAGGAAGTCCATGGGCATTTTGTTTGTCATTCAATTATGAATCACTAGGTAACCTTCTTCAGCCATGCGTATAAATTTTTTCCAAAAAAACTAATTTGGTAAGACCCGTTTTTCTTTACCTTGATGCCCTAAATTAACTGTTTATTATCATATCATATATTGCTTGTTGTTAACTTGTTAACAAAAATTACTTGTTGATTTTTCTTTTCAGGATATAGCGTGTTACTCTTCTTCCTTCAGAACTTGTTACTGTTACTTGTTACTGCTCTTCCTTCTGATTTTCAGACCCCTCTTAAGATCTATTTTGTGGAGATAAAGCCCTCCTGTGTAGAAAACCTAGGCCTATTAACAAGAGGCTTGCTTTCATAACGATTTGTTGCAGTTCTAGAAATGATCTCTGGACTACTCAGGGATTCCAAGAACATGCTGAAAACTGACTTTGTATATTCATGAGACTTTCCATGATTACTTAAAACTGTGAAGAGCTTGCAGAGCTCTTTGAATTTATGGACTATCTTTTTCTGCTGCTTTTCAATTCAATCAGACGTTCAGCTGTTACCGAGTGCTCAAAGAACATAAAATTATTTAACTAGTTATCCAAGGATTCTGCCAGCATGTGAAGAAATTCTCTGATGATGGAAAGCTGGCCTTACCATCTTTCAAGTTACTCCATCTGTTCCCTTGGCTTTAGGAAACTGAAGTACTGCATGCTATTCAGTAGCCTGTTGTTGATGGAACAATTCTTAGAGATAAATTGCTATAGCATACCTGGAAGAAGCATTTAGTTTGATCAGTTATGTTTTGGACCACAGCGAGACCCATGATTAAGGAAACCTGACTTTTAAACCTTTCCAAAAAGGATTGTTTGAAAGGATGTCAAATACTGCAATTCCTTTATGTGCTTTATTTGTGAAATATATCTGATTCGGATTATTCACTTACCTGTTGACTATGCTGTCTGTAACATT
>NW_009622534.1:0-22812 GCF_000690535.1 Cariama cristata
TTCTATGATTCTATGATTCTATGAAAGAAGAGAGTGAGACCCCTGTGATCCCTTCGCCTTATACTGAGGATGACATGGATGGGATGGAATACCTCGTTGGTCAGTTTTTGGTCACCTGTCCCATCTGCACTCTTCCGCAGGTGCGACCCTTTTACGACTTTTCACCTGTTTAACAAAAGAGGGCCAGCAGTGGCCTTGGTTCTCATGGGGGTAAGTATAAACATGGGCCTCTGCATACCAATCCTACTGATACTTCACTAGCAACTATAAACATCGAGCGTTATCAGGCCTGAAGCGCAGACAGTGTCTGACAAACATGTAGGTGTACTTTCAGAAAGTGCAGTTACTTAGAAGAAACTTAACTTCATGAAGAACTACTGAAAGGAGTAGTCCTATTTTAGCCAAACCAGGACATCTTATCACAGTGTCTATTTGAAAACCTTTTGAAAGTGATTGTATTCTGCAGATTAGCTAGAAGCTTCAAGCTCTGGATGGCAATCCATTGAATGAAGACTACAAATATTGAAAGTTGTTGTTTCGTGCAGGAAAGGAACCAGAGGAACCTTTAAGGAAAAAAAAAATCATCCTATTAAGTAAATCCAAGTCCCAGAAAATGTTGCAAGTGAGTATTACTATACTTATTGAATAGATTGGGAGAAGATTTGCTTAGAAAGGAATTCAAAACAGATGCAAAGCAAATTAGTCGTGGACTGAAAGTTCAGAATAGACTGATGTTTGCTTCATTAAGCACTTACCATATTGAAACTTGGATAGTAAACTGATAACATGGTTAACATATGTTTTTACAACCAAGGAAAGGCCAGATGTGAAGGAATGCATTTTGGTTTATTGGTGTCTCATTTTCAAACGTACGGGGAGTTTGATATAAGCAGGAGCATCCATTTAACAGTCATGTTAAATTGCAGTGCTGTTCTATCTTTCAGCAACTGGTTAATTCAATCAGAACACATAGATTTTTCATCAGTCTTTAATTTGCTTAATTTCAGTGAGCTGTTGTCTCAGAAATTTTCCCATCTTTCAGCCCTGTGACTATAGCATTGATGCCTTGTGCTATTCTTTCTCTGTCATTTCCATTTCAATATAAATTTTATAGTTCATTACCTGTCAATCAGTTTTAAATGGTGCAGTGTTCATTTTACCATGTTCTGTACAAGTTGCATGCTTTTTTCAGTGTCTTACATTTATTTCAGGTTGAGCTCTATTTATTTCTTTAAGCACTGCAGCTATCTATAGCTGTATTCATTTTAATGTGTATTTATTTTAGCAAATGCAATATTTTCTTTCACGTTGCTTTCATTTGGCATGTTTATTCAAGCAAGTGAATTCTGACTCAACAGCACTTTGAAACTTCCTTATTTGTAGCAAACCATTTTTTCCATAATGTTTTTGTTTGTCATAGAGCTTGAAGGGTTACATTTTCAGTCTTCATCATAGTTCCCCTAAAACAACACCAACACATTAACGTAGAAATAAATACTTCTATATAAGAAGTTTCTGCTTTTGGCTCTTCTGAACATGTGGGGCATGTCTTACCTTACAAAAGAGCCTCTGCATTTTCCTGACCAGATAAAGCAACTTTGGTTATTCAGTAGAAGATTCCCTTGATGGCATTTTCTGCTTGTGTTAGGCTACTCTGGTCTCCACATTATGCCATTATATTGTGGAGTGTTACAGAGAAATTGTGTAAACAGAGACAAAAAGGCTTCTTAGGTCTACTGATGCACCAAAATCTGAAGAAGTTTAAAGGTTTCGTGTTTGTTGGTTATTTGTATTGTCATAACTTTCTAAATTCTGTGAGAGTTTTACAAGATGAAATTGTGGACAATGCAAATATATTCAAATTAGAAGAATCATGAAATTATTTTGAATTAGTTCATGTCTACAACTATTGTCAATGGTTAAGAATATTTATTCAGTCTAGGTCAACTAGACTGGTCAACGCCAGTTGTAAAAAAAACTTAAAGTTGTTGTATACTTTGTGGTGACGACAGGTTATTGTTTTATTTCTGTCCTAGGTCCAGCATGCCATCTCTGTTTTCCAGCGGTAGAGTTAATAATTTTTATAACTTGTTGTCTTTCTTTTCTGGAAGCATTTTTTCTCTTGAAGCTGTAAGGCAAGGACCAAAGTGTGAATGCTTGGAGAAGGGGATGGCATGGACAGTTTCTGGGGAAGTTACAAGTACGTATCAGCTGTTGGGGGACGTATCAGTTCTTCTCCACTCAGTTACACAAGTCAGGTGAAAATGGAGGCTTGAATATGTACTTTTAATGAACAGTCATTCAGAAACAGGAGTAGCTGTTGTCACCTTCATAATGCACTGCAGCATAACAACTATTAAAACAATAGTTCTAATATTGTTACTTGCACTAGTGAGTTAATATAGCTGTATTTTCTTACTTTCATCTATATATGTACACTACCAGTAAACAAATGTCTTCAGCTTTGACAATGTACATTAATGATTTTTAAAAAAATATTCATTAGTCGTACTACCTTTTTTTTAAAAGTATTTTGTAGTGAACCTGTATTAAGCTAGTGTTTTTCTGTTTCATGATCATACAATAAAATTTTTTTCATTCAGTGTTGCTGCAGTGCATGTGTCATTGCCCAGTCCTGGAAACTGTCACATCTATCTTAATTCTCTAAATGTAGACTCTGATCTAATGTATTATAGAAGCACCTTTTTAGCTTTAAGCACGAGATGACTTATAGAATGTGGTGTTTTATTTGTAAACTGAGCGCTTCTAATTTTTACTGGACCATGCCTATAATTTGTGATCTCCATTTAAGAAATTAAATAATTGAACAGCTTCTAATTCAACAGGATTGTATGAAAGATGAGAGTTTGTACTAACGTTCTCTCTAACGAATTCAAGGAATTCATATAGGCTGCTAATGCTGTGAAGTTTTTTTTTTCATGATAGGAAGAGGAAAAAGTATTACTGATTTTTTGTCTTTGATGAACAGAAAAGATAAAGAACGGCTTTTGCATTAGCAGGAAGTGCCACGCGGTGGGAAGGGCTCTCGAGTGAAGCAGCTGTGCATTTCAAGGGGTTAGCATTCAGTCCTGGGCACTGAATGGCCTTAGTTGTTGTAGCACATTGAGGTTTATTTGAGTGGTGCATCTCAGTTTATTTTCATTTAGAAGGAATCGAGCTTGTGCATTCCAAGATAATTTCCATTGAGAAGTACATTATGTTAAGTGGAAACAATTCAGAAATTTTTATTGAAAGCATGCTACTGATCTGAAATATAGTCTCAGTCAAAGTGCAGCCATTGAAACCATCCTACTCTGTAGAAAGAAAAATGAATTTACTATTGTGTTTCCTGTTTCACCATGCAGTGAGAGAAAGATGGCATGATATTCACTTCTGTTATTAATAGAGAGAAGCACCTCATACAGAAGGGAAGTAAGTTACTTGTTAGGCCTTAAACTTGTTTCCATTCACAGTGAGGAATAAAAGCAGAAATGAAAACTCAGAAACTGTGATCATGTGTTGTAATCTGGAAGGCTACTAGCTGAGAATGTGAGTGAACTTAATCTGTGAATTTATTCCCATGCAGAATACCTAGAAGATATAAATAATGCACCAAAATCAACTCAAGGAATTTTGAGAAATCTGTTTTGGTGAATTCCTTATCCAAAAATAAAAGATTACGTACCATTTTAGGAATAATAGGGAGGTACATTTTTGGACACTGTGGCTTTTTAAAGAGAATTTTTCTAACTTTTTTAACTACATAGATTGTAGTACTACTATATTTATTACTGTTGGCAATGAATTTTAAGAGATGCAGAGCACCATCCCAACAGTCTTCTGGAAAACACTGGGAAGAATAGAGTTTTTCATACTAGCATAAACAGAATCACCTTATATTTTAGAATAGTTTTGAAAAAGAAAAAAAAAAGGAAGAAGACTCAGACTGTAAATATATGTTTGATTAATGTATCAAAAACTGAAGAGAGAACTGTTATGATAAAGGAAAAGGGGAATAAATGTTTTAAAATTTAATATACCATCCCCTTTCTCCTTAGTTGCTGCTATGCAACATTCTAGACCTTCAGTGTCATCAAAGTATACTACAAATATATTAACCGTTCTTCTGAATGAAAATGTCTTTAATCACTCCTGATTCTGGATCAGCAATTCTTATTCCTGAAAAATAGTGCATGCTACTCTTACAGGTTCTTTTCAGGTTTGATGCCAAGAAATTAAGAATGTTTTTGATCCTATCCTAGTTGAAAATTTGTCCGTAGGATAATGCTGCTGTGGATATTAGAGCTAGGTCCATAATGGTGACAGCTGTCCTGAAAAAGCACTCATGGCTGTGGCCAGAGATATCTCTAACAAATTGAGTTCTAAGGGCAAGAGTCCTGTTTAGTGTATATACTTACATGAACTACGTTCCACAAATATTTGATGGCCATCCTGAGATCTTTGAGTTGCTCCAGTCTTAATTCAAGAAGCCCATATACATGTCCATACAGGCCCTATTTCTTTTACACACTAAATTTCTTCCACGTAGACAGTGAAAACACAGTGTCACAGCCATGCCCTAAGCTACCTACAAGCCTCTCTTTCTATAAACCATCTTGGAGACAAGGCTGATGGAATTATGACAATATTTTCAAGGTATACTGAAAAACTATGCATTATTGTTGCCTCCCTTAGAGTCACTATCGAATTCCTCATCTCAACCTCTCTTCTGCGGCTGAGTGTTGAATTTACATTAAACATCCCAGTTTATAATTTCCGGCTAGTGAGTTTTGGATATCATAGCCAAGGATTCTGCTACCTTTTTTTTTGAAGAGATCACCTCAATCACCCTGGCCTTGTCCTTCTCAAGAAGTCTGTCTCATGAGAAGAAGGATATCTAGTTTGTCTCAGAGCAGGCTACTGGATGGCTTTGAGTTAGAGCATATCTGTTCTCTAGGGAGGAACAGCCTTATAAACAGTAGAATAAATTCTAGTAGATCTACCTACCAAATTAAATAGTTGCATTTGTATATTGGTACTCTCATAAGTCAAGTTTCCCAGCATCAGTGATTTTTCCAGTTCTTAGCTGTGTCTCAAAACTAAAGATAAGTGGCCTGTAATTTTCTTCTGTCACAGCCAGGTTAGCAGTCATTGTGGCTTTATGTCCTCAGGTAGAAGATTAATCAGCTTTCTCACTCCCCAGGAGAAATTTTTGAAGGATCTAATAAGCTTTACGGACAGTTAAAGACCTACTTTCCAATACAATATCAATAGGCTCTTTCAGTTCAAAAGGTCTTTACGTACAGTTAAAGACCTGCTTTCCAATGCAATATCAATAGGCTCTTTCAGTTCAAAAGTGCAGGCTCTACGAACCTTAAATGATATGATCTCTTCCTCCTTGATCTATCAGAAGACTTTTCAGTGGCTATCATTTCTACAGGAAGGCTTAGCTGAGATACAGGGTCTTATGGCTGATTCCTCTTGTGTCATGTCCATAAGGAAAAAGCAACTGGTAGCAGGCTTTCCAAGGTTTTACTGCAGGAGTTTTCTGACGGCCATGTGTCTCCTGAGCCCCAGTATTCCTCAGTAAACACAACTCTCTACACATTAGAGTATAAATACTCATTGTCCTTTTACACTGACAGAAGAGCCTTCAGGAGGTCTTTCCATGTTCTTGTGTCAAGGCTGAAAGACCTCAGGGTGTGTTGGTGTCCTCACAAAGAACACCATCCTAGTTATCATAACGTGTAAATGAAAGCTATCAAACTGCCGGCAGAGAAACTACCTTACTTGCAAGTCTCATTTGACCATTTTAAGCAGTGACAGTGGGTTCTCTGTGGAAAATTTACACTTGACATTTACAGAGAGGCCACCTGGAGCTCCGTTCATATTTTTACTAAGCTTTATGCGCTTGCTGAAGCGTCCAATGATCATGCTGCCTTTGGGAGTTACCCTTCAATCTTTGTTTAATTAAGAACTCTAAGGGTCCTCCTCCAGGTAATTGTTAGTTGCTACTCTCTTCAGTCACCCACAGTGTGAGTGAGCATATAGACAATTACTTCAGAGACATTTACGGTACTCCCTCCTTTCTGTCTCTCCCAAAGTCTTACCTAATTTGCTGTATTCTTTAAGAGGAGCTAAAAGAAGGGGTAAGCTGTGCCCTTTCTTTATAGCTAACATTCCAGGAGGGGAGCATTAGGGAGGACAAACTGATAGTTACTGCTAATATAGACATTTTTTACTAGTACTAACTGGTGCGTACTAACACTGTGACTGTCACATAGATAACGCATCTCAAAGAAGAAAAGTTATAGGTGTATATCCAAGCATTCTAGTCACAAGAAAACCAGTTTCTTAAAATTTTGTGGGAAAAAAAGGTGTCTTCTGACTACAGAGAGCTTTTTAAATTCCTGTACAAATATTGAGGTAAATTCCTGTTGACACTGTTTCCCTAAACACATCTTTAGGCAAATTTTTGCTTTTATGAATTCTGGTGCAAACTAGGATCACAAATATTCATACAAATTTACAGGTAATCAGACCCGTATAGCAAGTACCTTTGCTTCACTTGTGCATATCTAATGAGAACTTTTGCTTCTCATTTGTGTAGTAGCTGCCTGTGACAAACACAACAGCTCAAATACAGGAAAGCATTCTTGCTAAGATAAGCAACAAACCTTGAAATCCATGGAATCAGTTAAATGCTGTCTAAAGGAGGATCAAAAAGTGATTGACAGAAATAATAAAGGAAACACTCTCTAGATATTTTATAACTGTGACACATTTGAAATAAACATATATATATTTGCAAGTGTCTGTTTTTTAGGAATATAGTACAAAGAATTGAAAGGAAACATCTGGAATAGAGCTTAGTGCCTACAGTCAATGATGTCATACAGTTATAAGTCTGTTTCATAGGGTAACTAAGTTCCATTCAGCTATGGTTTTTCCTCTGCCGTTGAGTGAAGGGTTGCTCTACAGCCTGTTCTCTTTTAGAGTTATAAATCTTCTTCTCACTTATGGTCAACATTATTCACAGTCAACTTAAATGCATTTGTCATTGTGACAACTTTGTCCTTGAACCTGAATAGCAATTCTCCCTCCCTGATATTCCAGTTCTTGAATATTTGTTGAGAGCAATCATATGTTCTGTCAGTCTTGATTTTGGTTGGCTAAAAAAGCTGAATGTTTTAAGCCTTTATTGTAGGATCCATTTCCAGCTCCTTTGTTGTTTAAAAATGAAGACTATCTGACCTCCCAATTTAAGTTCACTAAAATCTTTCGCCTATTTCCATATGTGCATTCTCATTAACTTTCACACAGTTCCACTTACATTCTGCTATGCTCAGGATAAAATCAGAGACGAATTATTTAATTAATATTCAGTTGTATCTGGATTATTTTAAATGTAACCTTATTCTCACTGCAAAACCATTGTGTGTCTGTTTCTTTCTCTTTTATTTGTGTAGTTATAGAATTCTTTCATATTAATTTCCTTTCTTTTTTCCTTTTTTAAATCATAGAAGAATCATAGAATCATTTGGGCTGGAAGGGACCTTTAGAGGTCATCTAGTCCAGCCCCTCTGTGGTGAGCAGGGACATCTCCAACTAGATAAGGTTGCTCAGAGCCCCATCCAGCCTGACCTTGAATGCCTCCAGGGATGGGGCTTCCACCACCTCTCTGGGCAACCTGTTCCAGTGCTTCAGCACCCTCATTGTAAAAAATTTTTTCCTTATTTCAAGTCTAAATCTAGCCTCTTTTAGTTTAAAGCCATTACCTCTTGCCCTGTCACAGCAGACCCTGCTAAAAAATCTGTCCCCATCTCTCATATAGACCCCTTTGAGGTATTGGAAGACCGCAATGAGGTCACCTCGAAGCCTTCTCTTCTCCAGGCTGAACAACCCCAACTCTCTCAGCCTGTCTTCATAGGAGAGGTGCTCCAGCCCTCGGATCATTTTCGTTGCCCTCCTCTGGACCTTCTCCAACAGGTCCATGTCTCTCCTGTGCTGAGGGCTCCAGAGCTGGATGCAATACTCCAGGTGGGGTCTCACCAGAGCGGAGTAGAGGGGCAGAATGACCTCCCTCTACTAAATCAGAAATCTAAATCAGAACATTTTTGTCAATTGTTGAGAGTGGCAAGAACAGTGAAGATCGCAAAGTGAGGTGTAGGTGACGTGTAGCTCTTTAAGTCTTAAACACAAATTCTCAGAATTTCTATATAGCTATGACTTCTGGAAGTCACTGAGTCACTGGTTATGACCAAATATTATTTGGAAACACCACAGTCTTGCCTATATTAAGAAGATTGCATCAACTGCCTCAAATTCATACATTTCCATCTTTCTTGCCTAAAGGGCTCAATGCAGCAAGTAGTCTTAGAGAGGGTGCAAAAGAAGCAGCACTTCTCCTTTCCATCAAACCTCGGTCAAAGATGAAGGTCTATTACCCTTCACTTGTGAAGCAGAATCATGTTTAGAGGAATTGTGCATGAGACTTGGTTTCCAGACCCTGCTTTAAGGATTGTCTTTAAAGCTTATCTGATGACTATTTCAAGCAACTTCATCTATTTCAACTTAGTGTGTAGCTAAAATCATAAGCACTGTGCCTGGTTTGGAGCCCCATTTTTTTCCCTAGAGTAAATTGTCCATGTAAACAATTTATAGAATTTGACTTGTTAGCTTTGAGACCCGACTAATTTGGGGGTGGGGGGTGTGTTGATTTTTTATGACTTTTTATTAAAAGTTCAAAGTGCCTGAAATAATGAGGACTGTGGCATAGATGGTCAAAAGGTCATTTCACAGCATGACAGCAAGGATCTTTGTTGCATGTCATGACATTTTTAATAAGGGATGTTGGTGTACTGGGATGTCATTGTAGGACTGTGCAAATTAGAAAGAACTAAACCTGGTGCCATCTTGTTGATGTTACCTGTACAGAGAAATCCTAGTATGAACTGAAGAGGATATCAAGATACTTTTTGTCTTAGCAGGAAGTATTTGTTGTCACTTCACAAGAAAGCCTGGGAATTGATAACAGATGTGCAGTATAGAAGATAATAGGGACAGATAGCCACAAAATAGGAAGAAAAGATTTTGTCAATGTAGGCATAACCACAGTCACTATCCTGCCCTCTCCCTGCAAGGCTATCGTGAAGTCTTATATGCAAACTGGAATAACTAAACAGGAAGACATTCTTGCTATTTCTTTCGTAATATTAAAATCTAACTTTACCTGTATCCTAACATGGGCAGCTCCAGGAGATCTCTACATTAAAGCAATAAAATCTCTTTTACAGTCTTTCCTCTGAACAATTCTAGTCAAGGCTAACTATGCTACATCATGTATTCCATCTTTATATTATCTTTTGTTTTTCCCTTAGCATAAGTTTTTTTCCAAGTAGTTTTAACTTATTTTAGTTTTTTTTTTGAATGGCTTATGCCCTGACATAACATTCCAGTTAAGAGTTTTCTTCTTTTCTTACAGCATTTATTCTTATGCGTTGCAATAAATTAACTAGTTTCTCCATTTTTTGTCATTCCATCAGCTTGTATCAGTTGTTTATTTCAGATCTCAGCTAACGTTCTTGCTGAATTAGCTGTGCTGTGTTGTCTGTTAATCACATTAATATCAAACCTTACTCCGTACTTATTTGCATAATCATATCTGCAAATACTTCTGTACCCTTTACTGTATCCTCATTTACCTGATTTTCTGTATCCCCTATTATAGGCAGTTGTTATAGTTGCCTTTATCAGTGTTCTTGCTTGTTTCTCATTTTAAAGCTCTTATAAGTCTTACTACACTTGATCCCAAAAGACCATACTCCAAAAATAGTTGTAATCTATCTTACAAGAAAAGTTTTCTTTTCATAGATTCTGCCAGTAGTTGAACATCTTCAGAATCTCATCACCACCCCTATTCTCAGGCCATCTGGTGAGCTTTACTGATTTGCTGCACCATTCGATGCATTCATGTAGGACAGAAAAAAACATCGCTTGTGTCTAAAATTCTTGAAGGTCTTTTCCAGCCAGATGACTCAAGGAGTGCAATACTAAATGTATCAGATCCATCGTGTATGTTCCCTCTGGAGAGACAGAACTCCTTTCTGCTTCTTGCACATTGCCCAGGTCAATTTTTGTGGGAGAAAGAAACACAGCTGATGTGCAGAGACGACAACTCTTTATTGTTAGACAATCAAAAACTTTTTTTAAAACCCAACCAAAAAAAATCCCAAGGAGATACTATTAGTTCACTTACAGTGATATGAGCACTTCAGGTTCCGTTATCCAATTGCAGCTCATTATAAATAAACAAATGGGTAAAGCTGTTAGACACTGACTTTCTACCCCTTGCTCTAACCTTGTGCTCACCTTCTTTCCAACGTGTTGTTACACTGAATTGTCAGTGTTATGAATTCATTGTTGGAAGAAGTGTGACGTTAATGGAGAGGATTCTTCCCCGTCACTTGTGCATTTAGCTGGAGTTAATTTTGTAGGTTTGTTGACGTGGTCTGCTTTATTGTTCTTTTTTTATTTACTCACAATGCTGATTTTTTTTAAAACATGGTATTTTACATGTATGAGATAATTATCCTTTGTTTTCTTTGTTATCCCTAAAACAAGGTTTACCCAGCTCACAAGGCTGCTTTTCTGCAGTGACCACTAACTTCTATTTATAACCCTAGGGCCTCTGGTATTTTTTGGTGTTTGTACTTTCAAGGACACTGTTATCATCTTGTACTTTTATATATCACTTTTTTTTTCCCCTAGGATCATAGGTACCTCACTCTGCACAGAGTAGTATCTACTAGTTACAAAAATATGCAGAGATTGTTATAACAAGAGATGCTCAATCACATAATCACACAAAGCTGAGCAAAAGCTAATACAAGTTAGATAGCTGTCACTTGGTTATTAATAATCTGTGGTTGTCTGGAAATCCTGACAAAGCCTAACAGGTCCTGAGGCCTTGCACTGTGGAGCTAATACAAAGTTTCTGGGCCTGTTTTTAGAGACGGCAATATCTTATTTACAGGGCTATGTGCTCTATAAATTGAACAATTTCAGAGTCCTCATTCCTATCTTTTTTCTATAGTCATTGATGTGATTCTCTAATTTTCTACCACCTGTTCTTTTTTCCGCATTATTTTCTTGCCCAACATTGATATAGGATCCTTTTCTTTTCCTAGATTCTGATGATTAGCTCCTTTCTTTATCATTGACTTTCATCTGCTGGCGGGGCCTTCCTTTTTTTGTTTTCTTCTCCATATTTAATCATAATAGATTTAATTACTAATGAAGTCTGAGTACTAATTGGAAAAATCTATTGCTTAAAAAAAATTTACAATAAGTTATTCCTTCAGCCTGCAGTGTTTTTATTGTTGTTGTAGTTTTTAATATATTCCCATCAGGAAAGCATGAATCTACATTAGTAATAATCTAACACTATATTGCACTTATTATAAATAACAGTTATTAAAATGTACTGAACCATGTCATGAATTTTTATTTATAAAACTATAGCTATTGCCAGTTTTTGAACTTTAGAAAGGCTATAAATACATGACACGTTTTATCTTTCTTAATCTCAATTTGCAGATGATGGTGAAGTTTGAGGCACAGAACAAAAATCACTAACTAAAATCTTTCCATGTTCCTTGGTCATTTTCAGGAGAAAAATAAAATATATAAGAATGTTTACAGAACTGGAATCACTGATTTACTAACACCACGCTATCGTTCTAGGAAATACAACTCAGAATGCTTCAACTTTGAAGATTAATGTATAGCTTGGAGCACCACACCAGTTCAGATAGCAGTTGTTATGAAGCTCCCTTTATTGTGTCAATACAGTGAAAAAGATTAAAACAATTAAAAAAAAGTGATGATCTGGAATTCTTCCATTTTTCTTATAGCTCAGTTAACACAACTTAGTTACTTTTGAAGTTTTTAATATTCCAAAGTCATCCTTACTTATGCTTTATTATAAACAGGAAGAAAATGGTTCTGAATGGGACCCTATGAAATGTTACCACTCTCTTGAGGCAATTGCAAACAACAGACAATAACAAGTACGAGTCTGTCACTCTGTTAGAACTCATACTAAGAAGTAGTATCAGCAGTTTTGTGACCAACTTTCTGTATAATGGCACTGCTGCTTCAAGTACTGGTAGCCTATTGCTATAAATAATGATAGGCCATCAAACAAAGGCAACCAAGTAGCTTGACCAGGGTATAATGTCTTTGGGCTATTTTAGCTATTTGAGTTTATTTTGAAGGGTAAGGCAAAAAAAAAGAAACAAAAAGAGTATGACTGAGAAAGGGAATTAGGATTTGGTGTGTCTGCTGAAGACTTACAGAGGAGTTTTACTGTTCAGGTTGTGAATTAGTCCGAGATCATAAAACCTAGGTCATATAACATTGCTGTATATGAGAGTGCCTTTTGATGCTATTTGTTTGCCTATGGACATTTTTGTGGTACTAGCTAACTTAGTATCTGAGCATTTAACAGGAATAGAGTTCTGTGTTTCGATTTTACGTAGCAAAAACTGAGCAAAGAATCATAGAATCATAGAATTGTTATGGTTGGAAGAGAACTCAAAGATCAAGTCCAACCGTCTACCCAACACCACCATGCCCGCTAAACCCACTAAACTATGTCCTGAAGCGCCACATCTAAATGTTTTTTGAACACCTCCAGGGATGGTGAGTCCACCACCTCCCTGGGGAGCCTGTTCCAATGCTTAACGACTCTTACAGTGAAGAAGTTCTTTCTAATGTCCAGCCTGAACCTCCCCTGGCGCAACTTGAGGCCGTATAATAAAGATACTTCTTTTTCAAAGTTGCCTCCCACTAAAAAAGAATAGCCATTTGCGCAGTTTGCCACCATGGTCTTAATTCACCGACCCTCGAAAACATCAGATGAAGGTAATGTTTATCATACTCACTCATCCTCCCAGGTAACTGGGCGAACTGTGAATGTGGGATGAACATGATGGCGTGATGTGGCACAGTGGGTTTCTAGAATTGCATGGTCAAGCATCATTCCTTAGCAGTTTCTGTATCAATGAGTGTGTCAGGAAGTGTGAGGGCATAATGTGGCCTTTTGGGGCAAATTGTCTCAGTTTTTAGAGAGGATGTGAAGGACACAATCCAGAATACTTTAGTATTACTCTTGCCATATGTTCCATCTCCCTTTTTCATCATATTTTTGTTTTTAATTTATTTTCCAAATTTTATTCAATTTTTTCCCATTATTTCCTCTTCACAATCTTCTTTTGTCACTGTTGGTAACATACATCCCAAATTGGCTGCGTTTTGAGTTAGATTTTCCAGAATGTTTTCTGTTAAGTGAGCCTATACAAAACACAAGGAGAATATGGAACTTACAAAGCTAGGCTTTGTTAAAATATAACCTAGAGCAGGTAATATTTTTAATATAAAAACTCAGATCTACTGGCTAAGACAGACTGAAATTGGGAAGATTTTGATACAATCTCTGCTTTTTCTACTCTGTCTTTACAGGATGAGTCTTTGCTCCATTTTTTTTGTCCTTTGCAGCATTAAAAGACAATAGTTGAGTGTCATCAGACTTGACCTGGTGCAATCTGAATCGCAGTTCTCCCTGTTACCTCAGGCACTTGGTTGGTCACCTCCGCCCTGCTCCTTTCAGCAGTTTTCCAGCCTCTGCTTGCCCATGATATCTTTCGGCTGTCCCACTCTTGTTTTCTGCATATGCTTTAGAAGACCCACCCTGAAAAGTTTAGATGTTTGCAGGGAAAGCAAAATTTCACCTTTCCAGAAGTTTCTGTCTGACTGAAATTAAAGCAGCCAGGAAAGACAAATAAGTAGTTTTCTCACTTTGCTGCCCAACCACTCTTTTTTTAAAGAAATACAGTATAATATGGTAAGCAAACCAAGGCAAAACAAAAAAACGGTCATGGTCATCTTTCATCTGACCTTTTTGAAACATTCTTTTTCTACTCTATTTGGTGATATAGATGACTTAAAATTTGGCAAGAAGGAGAAGGTAAATTAGGGCAACAGTCCACTCCAGTGGTCACTCTTATCTGTCTTTTCACAGCTGCTCCCTAGCACAGATACTAAAGCATAATCATCTAAGAAAAAGGCTGTGCACTCTTTCAAATTCACACATCAGCAAAAATCAAGGTTTTACTAGAACATCTTTTCCTCACTTTAAGTTCCTTGCTATGCTACACTGAACTGAGAAAAAATGGGAAGACATACACTCTTTTTCTCCTGAAAGGGCAACCTTATGAACATGTTCTTAGCTGTTCTTTAAGCAGGGTGCAAAAAATCCTAGAAATGGCTTGATTTTAAAATTTTTATTCCTAGGATAAGTTGAAGCAATTGAGGAGCAGAGAGAAGCTCCAATACGTTGCTGGATTTGCTTTGATCAGAGCCTTCCGTCTGTGTGCTGTAATAGGACCTACTGCAGGTTTCAGATGGTTAACACAGTGTCTGGATCATCTGGCTATCAGTAATTGTAGTTGCACTGCAGATTTTGGTTTAACACATTTGTACTGAACCCAAATAAAATAGTATTATGAACTGTTTACATTTTTTTCTCAATCTGTAATCAAGTATAAGCCATTATTTTCAAGTTTGGTTAAACTGTGGCTGAACTAGATAACTACAGCTACAGGTGAACCTGAACAAGAAGTGGACAAAAAATGTGGTGGCCACATCACAATTTCAAATATTTATTCATGACAATCTTTTTATGCAGTCATCAGGAGGAGTATGATGCTGGCCAAAGGGGTTTTTCTCCTTTTTGTGGATCTGCTTGCTTTTCTTCTTTTCCTTTATACAAGCTTTTTTAACACAGTTATCTTGTTCTTCCTTCATTAATTCACATTTGAATGTTAACATTCAAGTTTTACTATACACGTGGTATTTTACGTATGCTGGATATCTGATCTTTGTTCTCTTTGTGATCCCTAAGATCAGTTTTACCCAGCTCAGAAAGTTACAGTCTTTTAATGAACAGTAAATAACCCTTTGTGATCACGCTTATGGCCTTGTGGCCTTTGTGTTGTCCTGTACTTTTGTTTTGAAGAACTCTGCTAACATCCTGTGCTTGTACCTTTGGGAATCTTGTTACAATCTCCTGTTTTCCTTTAACATTTAAAAACCTGCAAGTTTTTCTGTTTGGTTGGGTTTTTTTCTGATAAGACAACAAATATTTTATTAGCACGGGCTAGTCATGCATATGTCCTTGTTCTGGGGTCTTTGAATAACATACTCAAATAATGCACTATTGGACACAGAGCTCTGGTATCTACTTGCTGCAAGGATCTACTAGTTATGATAACATCACTGGTATGGTGTTGAACTTGCTTTGCTGCAGATTTTTATTTGTGGGACCAGACTACAGCACTTTGGTGGAAGGCTGTGATGTTTGGTTTTGCCTTTTTTTTTTTTGGGGGGGGGGGGCACTCACAAACTCAATGAGAAAAACAAAGAGTATGTGGTTTCATCGACAGTGCTGCTTGGCTTGTAGAGGGAAAAAGTGTGCTGTATGATATCATGTTTATTGTTTCTTCATCTAGTGCCCTAAAGAAAGTCCCTAGCTCCAAAATCAATCTTTCTCTTCCACAAAAAAAGAGTTTTAGTTCTTCTCTGCTAAGTATCTGTCTTGGCCTCAAGTTCATCTCTTCTAAGTGAACCCAAACAAATGCCAAAAAACTTTCAACATCTAATGCTTTGTTTTATTATATTATGAACCAGAATGAAGTGACACTACCTACAGAGAAAACTGAGATCTTTTGTATAAGAAGTCTGAAAACTTCTTTACGTTCTGCCATTTTACTATTGCAGAATGGATCGCTCCCTCCAGCAATTTTCAATGTAATTTCAGCTTTCTCCAACTGCGCATTTTCTTTTAAAAAATAATTTTTCTTTCACCTCCAAAGTTTTTTTCTACATTAACATTTTAGTTTGGATCAGGACTATATTTTTAGAGCAGCTCTCCCCATTGTCACTATTGTGCTTTGGTTTATTCACAGAGTGGTCTCAGAAAGCAGACAAACTAGTTTCTTTTTTTAGATGACATTAAATTGGAAGATATATTTCAGAAGCACATGCTCCTTCTGCTAATGTACTTTCCGTCCATGAACTAGACTAACTATAAGCTGCAGTAAATCCTGCTGAAGTGTATATACTGTGGACACCAGGTCCTTACCACCAGTTTGCTTCACAGGTCTGCTGTTGGTGGGCCACGCTAGCTGTTCCTGGAGGCACAACCTGGGGTGTTTGTCTGGAGAAGCGGGAGTTTCTCCGGAGTCAGAGTTTCAGGAGTCCCAAGAAACTGAGTTTGTTGCTTCTTTTGCACTGCAGGCTTCTTACTTACTGGTTTCTCTCATTCTGAGCCTTCAGTCCGGGAGCTTGTACCAACCAACCATGCTTAATTACTGTTGGGGAACATGCCATCACCCCCTCCCACCAGTCAGCAGTCAGGAGTCAACTTACCCAGCCTCAGCCTTTTGATGTAAAACGTAACAGGCTAAAAATAGCATACAGTGAATTATTAACAAAGAAAGGGAAGAGATACTATCTGTCACAAGTGAAGTATTTGTTGGAAATCAAAACGTGAACTTTGTGATCTGCTTGACTGAATTATTGAAAATGTTGCTGGAAGTGGACTTAAAAGTCCTAGCCTCACTTTGGGGTTTTGGGTGAGTTGGGTAGTTTGAGTCAATTGTCAACAGCTGGCATGCTGTGTATATTATGTATCTTTATACACACAGATATTAAAATTTCAAATTATAACTCTCTCTCTAAATTAAAAGAACACATAACGTGTGTATATACACTTTCAATTTAATGCATAACTCATAAACTACCAAATAATTTGTATCAAAACCATAAAAATTGTTTCAAACCTCTTGTGAACCTTTTTGTGTTTAACATAGGCTTTCATTTCCACCAGTCTTCCTATGCAAGGGGAAATGAAAGTGGAATGCCAGTTTCATTATTAAATGCATTTGATATATAGCAGTCTCTATGCATACATTTCTTATAATATACCAACATTTAGAGAGGAAATGTTGTCATTACTTGAAAACAAAGGTTTTTTGCAATATTACTGCTGCTACCTCCAAAAGTACTGTAACAAAACATATTTGGACTTCTGTCACAATATTCTTATTTTTTGGGTGATTCAGATTTGGACCTTGCCTTCTTATAACAGACGGCTGAATGGTGATTCAGGATGATAATTAGTCTTTTGCATTTTCCAGTTAACCTTAGGTAGACACATTACTCTGAGAGATGATTACACTATGCAGTTTTAAAGACTAGCAGATATTCTCTGAAAGGCTTTTGTAATGAACTCTTTATAAACAATAAAATTGTGATTAACTCTGGTATAGTAAACACATGATGCCAGCAAGACAGTAATTAACAGCACTGTGGCATCTTAAAGGAGTGATTTACATGTTTTAGCATTCTTTTACTGTGAAGGCTCTTCACATGGAAGTAGGAAAAGCTTGCAGAAGTTCAGGGAAAGCTGCTGACATGATGGACCTGTGGAATTTGCTTCGGCAGCTGGTCATTTATCAAGAGGTGAAGTAGAAGGGAGAAAATGTGGTAAAGAAGCTAATCATTGTAAATAAAACATAAACAGAGGGAAACGGGGAACAAAGGCTCAGAAATGTATGTTAGGTAAGAGCTGTGACTAAATCTGTGTGCAAATGTACATTTCTCTTCGTACAAAAAGGAATTTATTGAAACAAAGAAACATTATTTCTGTTTAAATGAGACATTAGCGCAAAAATCTGATTTGCATCTATAGCTCATTAAACAAACATATTTTGGAATCATGTCAGAAATAATTAAATGTCAAAGCACAGTGAAGCATCAAAGTATCCTGACTTAACACACCTAATTTGTGAGGGAACATGTATTCCTATCCACACAGGGTGAGGCTGAAAAAGCTGTAGGGGAAAAAAGTATTCTACTTCTGGAGTCCATACATTGTTTAGCTACATAAAGTAATGACATTGGTATAACCTCTGCTATATACTTGTTACTTTTGTGTGAGGAGAAAGTGACAGAACAAGTACCACACTGTACACAAACTTCACATTTTCAAACCCAAATGAATGCCTGCTTTCGTGATTCATTATATTCTACATGTTTCAGCTTTCTCTGGCAAAAAGAAAGGTTATAAATTCTTGCTCATGCATTTACCTGTAGTCAGGGCTGACTCTTACCTTGGTGACCACAAGGTCCATCCCCAGCAGAGCTTTGTAATTCTCAGTAAAACCTTTGTGAGTCTTACATAGAATCATAGAATCATAGAATCATTATGGCTGGAAGAGACCTCAAAGATCATCAAGTCCAACCGTATACCTGATGCCACCATGCCTGTTAAACCCACTAAACCATGTCTCGAAGCACCACATCTAAACGTTTTTTGAACACCTCCAGGGACGATGACTCCACCACCTCCCTGGGGAGCCTGTTCCAATGCCTAACGACTCTAACAGTGAAGAAGTTCTTTCTAATGTCCAGCCTGAACCTCCCCTGGTGCAACTTGAGACCGTTTCCTCTCGTCCTATCGCTAATTACCAGGGAGAAGAGACCGACCCCCGCCTGGCTACACCTTCCTTTCAGGTAGCTGTAGAGAGCGATCAGGTCTCCCCTCAGCCTCCTCTTCTCCAGACTAAACACCCCCAGCTCCCTCAGCCAACTCATCATAAGACTTTTCCTCCAGGCCCTTCACCAACTTTGTCACTCTTCTCTGGACATGCTCCAGCAGCTCAGGGTCCTTCTTGTAGTGAGAAGGACATCTCTCTTTTGCTAAATGCGGATGACGCACGTGCTAGCATGAAGCCTGGCACTCTCACACAACCGAATTGGACATATGTGTCAAAAGAAACAGCCCACAGTGGAAGAGGATGTATAATATGTCTGTAAACTAGCCCTCAGTGGGGATTTCCCTGGTTATCCCAAAAGTTACAGAAACAGATATGTAGCAATTTGGGCTGAGCATGAAAAGCAAGACATGGGAGAAAGTTACAAGGCCCTTCACAAGGTAATGACCATTCTTTACTGGTTTCCAATGTATACCAGTTAGACATTCTCATATCATTTTATCTTGATAATGAATAACGTCTGTTGTTGGTTTGTAGGATATTTGTTCTCTTAAACTTGTGTTGTGACAAACATGCACAGGTGCCTACTGGAAAAGGTAGTCTTGTGATCCCAAAGAACTATAAAGCATTAGGATTGCCACTGTTTGTACTTATTTGATCCTGTTCTATCTAGCAGAAAAAACAAAAGTATTATACTGTATTTGAGCAAATGAACTAAGTGCAATATCACTTCGTCAAATTAAATGAGTGAAACTAAACTCACTGAGGCTGCTTTTGAAAACTGAAGGCAGAACTGGTTAGGTAGTTTCTAATGCCAAAATCCAAATACCTTAAACTGCCCTGCGTTTGAAACCTGTGCAGTGTTTCTCACCCCAAAATATTATTAATTCTGGGCAGGCAGTATTTTTTTCCATCTGTTAAACTTTGAAATTTAAGAAATGCTCCTTTTTTTGGAAGAGTGAAACTAGAACTTTTCAGAAAAAAAATCATGAAAAATTGATAAGAAAAACTTCAAGTGAGTCACTCAAAACTGAGTGTCTGTACCACCTCTTTCACCTCCTGTTGGTGATGGTCGTTCGATAAACTACAAAAAAGGATGATTCTGTGATCTATCAATGTCAAAGAGATAAGACTCAAACCGAATCTTGTTCAAAATATAATTTACACAAAAGGGATGATACCAAGAGCAGATAACATGAAAAAACCTACCTCAGTACAGTTGCATGTCCAATAATTGGACATTCACTTGGATTGTGGGATATTTGCCAATCAAAGACATTGATATTTTGTATCAGAAGAGAATTCATGTATCTCACCTCACTTTTTTTTCCTAGCTGTTTTGATGAGAAATTTCAGCTTGCATTCAGAGACTCTTTTTCAGTAAGTCAATTTTCATAACTGATTTATTTTTACAGTGAAGTTTGGTCTTGATGAATTAGCATTTTCTGACTACCACTACTTGATCTTGAAAAAAAAATTGTTGAATGCTGAAATATTAGAACAGTTCTAACACCAGTTCGAAGAATGTCTAACCAATTCTAGCTATTTAATTAGAGTCCAAGTTTTTTGTTTAGACTGCAGCAGATATGTAATACTGGTATGAAGGTAATTATTGCCCAAGGGAAGGGAAGAAATTTGTCAAGTATCTTGAAACTCATATATTTCCTGCAGATATTAATGACTTTCAGTACTGATAAACTCAGGTAGGAATGAGAGATTCACTCTGAGGAGGTTAATAGTAAATACTCATGTTTTGAGTAACCTTGATCTTTGTGTAACAGCTCCATCAAAAATGCTGTTCTTTTTCTACCATTTCCTATCATACCAGAAAACATTTCTTAAAGAGATTATTGGATGTTGGGAATCTGGTCTAAAATGCATATTTGAGGTGAACTCATATTTGGGTTAAGTATACTGGTCAAATGTTATTTTTTAAAGAAAATGAGCGTGGGGAGAACTGGTTCTGAGAGGTTAAAGAGGCTGAGCCAGAGGAAATGTATAAATTGGAGATTGATACAGAGCAAAGTGTGATTTGAATCTTTGCTTTATCTTTTCAGCACTGCAGGCAGAGTCAGATAATTGACAATTTCATGGATGGCTTCTAGTCTTTGTAATTTTAGCAATTTAATGTCATGTTTATTATTTGCTTATTAAATATAAATATTGTGGCCTGTGGCTACAATCAGTAAAGTACTTATTTCCTGGCATGCTTGGATACATTCCGAGGTTATTTCAGCATGAGACTTATTATATACATTGTTCACCACAGGAGGTAATTTTTTAAGAACAGGGGTCAGAGGTAGTAGCTAATAGGAAAACATCTATATGAAAGGAAGGTTATTTCTCTGCAAGAACTATTTTCAGTTTTGTTCTCATCCTGTCTTTCTGTATTTCACAGTGTTTATTACATTTCAAGAGATACCTGGCAAATATTTTAACTCAACATCTGAGTACCTTATAATTCTGTAAAAAGGCCAGATTCTCAAACCCAGATATTTAAAATTGAGCTTATAAATCCATATTTAAGCATCACTCTTGCAATAGCGTCATTTTCAAAGGTGCTAAAATCTGCCAGAGTTTGTATTTCTCTTTTGAAACAGAGCACTAACTGCTCACCTGGGTGATTCAGAGGAGGTCACTTTATTTTGTGCTTCTGTAAGTGTGTGGAAGACATGTAAGAAGTGAAACAATACTGTTACAGATTGCTGTATTGCACCAGTGTCTAGGTCTATTTTAATTGATTACAGAGCAGAAGACTATTGGCAGCATCTATATGTTGGTTTGTTTTTCCCAAAATGCTCAGAAATTGAAAAAAACTCTTTGCAATTTAGATATTCACAAAGATTATTCCTTTCTAACTTAACTGTTTAGTCAGAACTGCAATTATTAAGGGATTACAGACATATCATAAACTTAGTTACAGTTGCTTTGTTACATAAATAGTTACAGTACTTAATATACAAAGAAAAAGGATAATCATGTCACAGTTTGGCCAAACTACACTGTCTAATTCAACACTAGTTTTTTGTTCTAACCACTTAATTTCACGTGCTCCAACTGATACAGACTTTGTGCTAAATTTTGGGACTTGAAGTCACAGACTTCGACATTTATCTATCATGCGATTCATTCTATCTAATTCTTGGTGGGTTTAGTCTGGACATCTAGATCTCAGTTAATTATCCTGAAGTCTGCTTCTCTAAAGGATTTGTCTTTTTTTCATAGATCTACTTTAAGGCTCAGGAAATTCACAGTGTAGAAGCGACTGTTTCTTTTCACTGGCTATTGAAGATGTCAAATGACTACTTTAAGTGACCATCCTTTATTAGAATGACCATATTTCTCATCTTCTAGTTATGTTTCCTTTTCTAGATTTTTCCCAGATTTCTGGGTATCTAGCTATCATACGACCAGAAATCTCATACTGTGTCTGTAAAGCTAATTTAGCACGTTTATGTATATCACAAGTCCAATTGAACTTATCTCCACTCTCCTAATATTCTGTAACCCTGAAGACTGCCAGATTGCTTGATGCAGAGCAGATACCAGAGGCAGAAACCTGATATAGCTGTTACCATGATCGATTTTTTTCTGAAACTAAAACTACAGTGCACTGGACTGGAAGGGACTTTACGGATCATTTAACCTAATCCCTTCTTTGAAAGGTATCTATATAGCAATAACACATAATTCCTGGAAAGATCTGGCAATAAAAACCAAAATGAGACACAGAAGCAGAATACAATATTTACAGTTTGACAAACATCATCCATCAGTCAGTAACAGTGACGTACAATAAGAGAAGGACAGATACCAAATGCAGAATGGTAACAGAGAATGTCTGTCTACCTCCGATGAAGCAGTGTGTGTATGAGACAGTGCTGGTCGAAAATGTCTGTTCCTGATACCACTATAAAATGGTCTGCGGTTGTTCTGCAGCTGCATGGACAATGAACATCCATAAAGTATTACTATTAGTCATCTATATTCAAATGTAGAAGGAGAAAGAAAGTACTCCAAAAGAACAACAATGAAAATTAAATTTTGCTATCTGTTTACAGTAGGGAAATAATAATTTTTTTCTCCAAACTTACTATCTTGGCTTTCCAAAGCACTAATGGTATAAATTTTTTAAGTCTAGTGTCTTGGGTTTGTGTGGCACAGTTTTGGTAGTGGGGGGAGCTACAGGGGT
>NW_009622535.1:0-10519 GCF_000690535.1 Cariama cristata
TGCCTAGTTTGGAGAAAAGGAGGCTGAGGAGCCATCTCGTTGCTCTCTACAGCTTCCCAGAGAGGAGAAGTGGAGAGGGAGGTGCTCATCTCTTCTCTCTGGGATCCAGCAACAGGACACATGGCAATGGTTCAAAGCTGTGTCAGGGGAGGTTCAGACTTGACATGAGGAAACCTTTCTTCACTCAGAGGGTGGTCAGACACTGGAACAGGCTCCCTACAGACGTGGTTAATGCCCCATGCCTGTCAGTGCCTTAAAAAGGGGCATTTGGACAATGCCCTTCATAACGGGCTTTCACTTTTCGTCAGCCCTGGAGTGATCAGGCAGCTGGACAAGATAATGCTGCAGGTCCCTTCCAACAGGAACGATTCTATTCTATTCTAGCCTAGCCTAGCCTAAACAAATGCTTGTTAAACTTGCTAAACCAAATGAAACTAGAAAGTCAAAACACTTCTGGAAGCTGTTGCACCATTGGAAACCTTTGCTGTACTTCCCACCGGCAATGCTTTCTCTTGCAGGACTTCAGCAAGCATCCCTTCATGGCCTTGTAACAGCTGTGCTCTGGGTTGTGGCTACTCGGGTCCTGAACATCTCCAGGCTCAGGGAATCCACAACCTCTCTGGGCAACACACTCAAGTGCTTCATGATCCTCCCAGGGATTTTGTCCTTGATTCCTTATCTCCAGTCTGAACATACCTAGTTTTGGGAGATGCCACCATCTCTCACTCTCCAACCAGGCAGTGCTGAGAAGAGCCTGTTCCCGTCCCCTTGACGCCTTCGCCACAGGCACTGGGGTGGGCTATGAGGTGCCCTCACCCCTTCTCTGCTCCATGCCAAGCCAGCCCCAGCACCACAGACCTCCTTGCCTCCCCTGAGCACCTCTGGTTTGTCAATCTGTCTCTGGGAGCTCAACAGTGCCCGGATGAGGCCCTGATGGGTGCTGAGCAGAGGGGATGAGCCTTGTGCCTTCTGGCTCGGGGAGAAAGCCAGGAGAAACCCCGTGAGAGTGGGCCAAGGGCTGCCATGGACGCCCCATGGGAGGAAGCAGGGGAGCCCCGAGGGCTGGCCAGCAGCACTGGGGTGTGGGGAGACCCCTGGGACTCTATCCTGCAGCCTCCCAGGGAGACAGGAGGTGTTATCCAAGGAACCCTCTTGCCGTGTGTGCCTGGAGATGTCTGCCACAGGCAGAGCAACCCAATGGAGCCCCGGGAAGACACGGCCCAGGCCTCGGCAAGCGGCGTGGAACACCGGTGCCGAGCCCAGGCCAAGAAATGGGGGGAATGGAGAGGGCAGTGGCGTTGCGGTAGCCCCTGACGCGTGTGCTGGGGTTGAAGGATAGGCTGCGATGTCACCTAGCGATGGAATGTTATGGCAACGATATCCAGATACCAAGTTCCACCCAGCTGGCTTCTGCGTACACTCCAGCTGAGCAAGTCACGAGGCTGGAGTGTTGAACAGCCTTGCTGCGGGTGTCCAATTGCAAAGCTGTTCGTTTCCAACTCTCCATACCCAAACCAGAGCCATCTAAAACTTAGCCCCGGCCCTGCTGGCTTCAGGCAGCCGGGGCACCCAGGAGGAGTTCCAGCAGCAGAGGTGAGCTGTGCTGGGACACCTGGCCCTGGGCAGCTGGGAGGGAGGGGTTCCTTCTTGAGGGACTGGGGCATCTCTGCCACCCCTCCCCTCCCCAGGTCAGTCAACCACTGTGGCCTCTCTTCCTTTTCTAGCAAAACACCTGCGGCTGCAGCGCTGGTGAGGGGGAGCAGCTCAACATCCCCAGCTCCTCCCAGCCCACTACAGGACACGGAGAGCATGGCCACAGAGTTGGAGGAGCGCTGCCCCATCTGTCTGGACAGCTGCGAGGAGACCAGCTTTGCAATGCCGTGCCTTCACTTGTTCTGCTATTCATGCATCCTGCGGTGGGCTGAAAGCAAACCCGAGTGCCCCCTCTGCAAAAGGAGGATCACGTCCATCTTGCACTCGGTGCGCACCAATGACGACTATGCAGAGCACGTCCTCACACCATCTGTTGTTGACCACCAGCCGGAAGGAGCTCCCAGCCACCCAGCCACCCACGACATCCACCACCCTGGAATATCACAACAGTGGGCTGCAGAAGGGCTGCCCAGACATCCTGTGGATGGCTTCCAGCCCCCGAACTGGATGAACCACCTCCAAGGCAACCCAGTGCTCCTCCAGACCTTGCAGTCCTGGGTCCATCAGGAGCTGGAGGAGATGCTGGGGATCTCCCACCAGAACCACACAGCAACACTTGCGCAACAGCATGCACCTGTCGCTGTGCAGCAGCGCAGCAGAGGGGCCCACCGTCTGCTGGGACGGCAGGACGCCCGTGCTGCCAGAGGGCGGAAGGGCAGCCCAGTGGGTGCCCCCAGCCCTGCTCCTTCCCAGGGAGGGTCTCTCGTCCCCAGCCCAGCCCCCTCCAGCAGCCATGTAAGATTCAGCGCAGACCAGCTCCCTGGTACCTCACCTGCCGCCATTAGTGGGGGTCCCAGCAGCCACCCCTCTGCCCCTATGGCCATCTGTACAGAGCAAGAAGAGCCCCAGGTGGAGCCAGGGGAGGCTGTGCCCAGGCCATCCACCTCCAGCCGGGGCAGTGAACGCTCCCCTAGGGGGGCACGGCGACCCCCAAAGAGGAAGACCGGCAGCCCCCAGGCCTCTCCAACCAACAAGAGGCCAGCATGTCTCCGGTGACCTTGGAAGGTGCCTCGGGGGATGGCTGAACCAGGACGGGGCCATCAGCTGCGGGTACACCAGCCCTCAAGGACTACCAACCCCACCAACCCCACAAATCCCCACAAATCTAACTACCCAAATAAAATAAACACATGAAAATTACAGAAAAAATCTCAGTGCTATCCTCACCCTTTTTTGCCTTTTTGCTGGGAGGGGTGGGATGTTAACACTAAGGGGTCATGAGACAAGTTCTGCCCAGCTCCAGGCCTGCATCTCTGCAGTTGGTCCCGAGGCAGATGTTTCCAGTCGGGGGAGTCTCTGGGGCCAGACCCTGCCCCACCGCTCATCACCGCACCCTCCACCCCCACGGCCCGGGGCTCTGCTCTCCTACCAGCCAGCCTGCGCTGCCCACTGCAGCCCCACTACCGTGGCACCCAAATCCGTCCTCCTGCACGGAGACACGACTTGCTGCTGCTCTCTGCGTCACCCTTACCTCCTACCCCGCCAAGGCCAGAGCCCCAGGAACTTCAACAAGGGGAAGCGCAAAGTCCTGCACCTGCAGAGGGACAACCCCAGGCACCAGCACCTGTGGCAGGTTGCCCGGTTGGAAAGGTGACCATACTGCTGCCCTCAAGCACAAACTTTCCTCTTGGTCTTCCAGATCCAGCTTTGGCGCTGGCATTTCTGCTCCTCTGCTTCGAAAGGACCTACTTTCGGTAGATGCTCAGCAGATGGATGCCAAGTGGCTGAGGACTCTGGCTTTGTCTGTTTTGGAGAAAAGGAGGCTAAGGAGCCATCTCATTGCTCTCTACAGCTTCCCGGAGAGGAGAAGTGGAGAGGGAGGTGCTCATCTCTTCTCTCTGGGATTCAGCAACAGGACACATGGCAAAGGTTCAAAGCTGTGTCAGGGGAGGCTCAGACTTGATATGAGGAAACCTCTCTTTACTCAGAGGGTGGTCAGACACTGGAACAGGCTCCCTACAGAGGTGGACGATGCCCCATGCCTGCCAGTGCCTTAAAAAGAGGTATTTGGACAATGCCCTTCATAATGGGTTTTCACTTTTGGTCAGCCCTGGAGTGATCAGGCAGCTGGATGGATAGTCATTGTAGGTCCCTTCCAACAGGAACTAGTCTAGCCTAGTCTAGTCAGTTTACACTCCACTCATTTTTTAGGCAGGTGAAAAAATGGAGTCTTCTCAAGGTAATTTTGCAAAACTGAGTCAGATGAAAGTATCAGGATTTCTATATGCAGTCTGCTGAGAGTCCGCCACTGAACTCAAGAGATACATTTTCCAGTTTCAAGGAAAGCACGGTGAGGCAGGGGTAAATCTGCTTTCTGGCTGACAAATTGAACTGTTAGGAAAACTTGAGGAGGTGAAGTATGTGTGTGTGTGCACACATATGTATAAAAACAAAGCTTCTGTGATATCAAATCTTGTTTGTATCCCACCTGAAGAAATCCTTTACCTCTTCTGTGTTATTATCAGATTGCAAGAAATGAGAGATAGGACACTTATGATTTATCTTTTTGAGCGTGAGAGAGACTGCTGATGAGACATGCTTCTTGCAATTGTATTTTTAGAGTAGTATCACCTCAAGTACTTCAGAATTTAGACAACAGAGCAGTACAAATTTAAAAGAGCAGATTTCCTTACTACATTTTCTTTCTCCTTTTTTTAAATCAATGCCTTCTATCACTCTTAATGTTATTTAGTTTTGAATGGAAATGTTCAGATTTTATCAGTTTGTACCATTTGTTTCAGCTTTTCTCAGGTACACTAAATTAGTTGCATCTATAGTTTGTT
The DNA here is from genome assembly GCF_000690535.1 of Cariama cristata. Lineage (NCBI taxonomy): Eukaryota > Metazoa > Chordata > Aves > Cariamiformes > Cariamidae > Cariama > Cariama cristata. The sequence continues at coordinate 4,497 of NW_009622535.1, forward strand.
TGGCTCTTTCAAACTGAAATGGAGAACAAAATAATACAAAAGTAGGGAAAAATTAACTATAAAGGCATAAAAATTGAAAGGATGATTTATGGTGTGGTGTTACAACATTATCTCATTTTGTTAAATTACCTACTTTTCATTAGAATAGTGTTCCTTTACCTTTGGGCCTAACTACAACATGCACCCTTTCCTTGTCTGCACTTAGAGGCTATTCAGCATCCTAAGGAACTCTAATTAAACTCATTGCAGCATCAAATGGTGACAGGAAGTCCCAGGGACATATAACTGTCCTTTTGTAGGACATACAATAAATACTTTGAAAGCCATTTAAGCTACTGAAGGAAGGAGAGAAGGGGAGGGAGAGAGGGAGGAAGTAAAATCAAAGCAAACTGCAGATCACTGGTTATACCAGGGATGTCCAACAGCTGCAGTAGCTACTTGCCAAAAACCCCAGGGCCATTACTACTTTGAATATCAATTTACATATATCCTTAAATAGATTTAAATATGTCCCGTTTCACTTGCAGCTTCTTTGGTAGTTCAATACAAATTGTTTCTCTGAGCTACCCAAACCTAAGCACCTGCTGCTGATCTGGAATTTGCTGGAAGATGGCATGTTGGGGTCACATATTTACAAAATCAGAGCTGTGTTTGGCTCTTGGCCGTATATTGCACATCTCACAGTTTGCCTGATATGGTAGCCTGTTGGCTATCAAAACCTAACCATCAGTCTGCAGAGTAGGAAGCAGGCTCTCCAAGCACACAGGCCGTGGATAAATTCTCCCATACAGAAACCACCAACTTCCTTTAATATCCACCTACAAGCTAAATTTCTAAATTTTGGAAAACAGAACTCTTAGGAAAGGAAGTGGTTTTGTGCTTTGGTGTACTGCATGCTGTAGTCCCATAAAGAAATGCGATGCAATAAGCATTACATTCATTATGCTGCTTGTCCAACCCATTTAAAAGTATCTTGACTGTACTGCTAATCACAAGTAGGAAGGTGCTTCCTTGCATTTAACCCTAAGTTAGCTTAAACGTAAGAGTAGACAGAAGAGTAACTAACTGCTGCTTCTTCCTAAGGTATTTGGAAACCTTGCCTGACAGCAGGTAAGTCCCATAGGGCTGCTTTCTTGCCTTTGCAACCAGGCTGTTTCATCAAACCAGTGCAAAGTAGCTGCATTACACCATAAGTCTCAGGGGCATTTGAGTTATACAGTAGCACAAAGAAGGTAAAGCTTTCCTGGGGGTCTATTTTTAATCACCTTTGCATATGCTTCGCTTCCCTTTGGATTTTGGGGGTTTCTGAACAATATGGATTAGTAAGCATAACAGATTGAAACAAACTGTTATCCTTTTTTCTGTATTCCCTGTCAGCTTCTTTCCTTTGTTCTTCCCTTCCTTTGAAGGAAAGGAAAAAATTACCACTTGCAGTAGCTTCCCCAGATAACAAACTGCAGGAATACAGACACATGTGTCTACTCCAGGATGCTATGCATATTAGTTTAAATACACATTTGGCTTTTAAAATTAGTCAATCTTGTAAGCACATATTGAATTTTTATTTCTGTCACTAAATAATATAAAATGCATTAGATCATTCATAATTTATCCACCAGTGATTAGAAAAGATTTAATTGGAAGATTAAAGCTGAAGAAATAATGTAGTGTGGGAAGAAGCTAGGACCTGGTGTGGTGCAAAGCAACCCAAATCAGTACTTCCACTGCTCTTTAACTGTGCCTTGAATTACACATGTTCTGGGTTTTTCATAAGAACAATTGTATTTTTTGAAATACAGAAGTAAGATTGGGATAAAAAAATCACAGTTTCCATTAAAAGAGAGAGGATCAGCTTCTTCTGAGTGTACTCTACTGCTCTGGACAGACCGGAGTATAATTTTCAGTTATATATTATTTGTGACACAACATACTTATGAACCTTACTAGGTTGTATCCTAAAGAGATGGAGTGAAAGCAATCACTGTATCAAAAAATTACACTCTAAAATAGATAAGAGAGAAAAACGTACGTAAAAGGGTTTAGCGCAGCCTTGGTTTCAGTTCTCTCCTTCCTCTACAAATTTCCTGTCTTGGCCTGAGTGACTGTCAAAGGACATTTAAACCGAGGGACCCAGAAGCAGATCTGAGATTGTGGATCAAAATTCCCTGAAAGGAGCCCCAACCCTGCAACAAGGTGAAATACAACCTCCCCCCAATCTTGAAAGAAAAAGAGAAACTGACACACAGGGTCTACAAGGGAATTGCAGCATGTTCCAGCCAGATCCCCAAATTGGATTGTCAGGGAGCCAGGAAATCTGCCAAGGCAAACACATGCTGTTTAATGCAGACCAGCCCGAGATAATCCGTGCCTCAGTTCCTCATTCGTAAAACAGGACAAGCATTCCATGCTTTATGGGGAGAGAATGTACCCTAAACATTTTGAAATGATCTGATCCCATAACAGAGGAAGGCACAAAATTCCCAAGATCAGCCATCTCTATTTGATGTACAAAACATGGAAAGACAAAGGTTAAACAACTTGCTACAGTCACACACGGAGACAGGAGCACAGCTAGAAATTGAATCCAGACCTCTAAAATTACAGTCCAGTGTTTTAATCACAAAATCCTTCTTCTTCCTTGATTAAGACAGGAAACCAGAACACAAAGTATGCACTTATTCTGTAACTTCAACATGTTACCATAAATATCTTAGAAAAATATATATACTTCAAATACGGTCATCTCAGCCAAGTATATATTTTGATGAAGTGTATATTTTGATGAAACAAAAGGCATGCATGTCATTCTGGAGGAGGCCCGTTGTTGAACACCTGGTCCTCATGGGCCTGAATAAACACTGTAAGTTCTGAGTTGAGGCAACCTTGTATTGGTTATAAAAACATATGTTTATGTGAATTTTAAAATAATCTTGTATAATTTACAAGATTAAAAATATTGTTATCAGTGGTTGAACTGCAATGAGACTGAAGAATATTTGCCATGCCACCCGAGGAAAGGAGGAAGATACAAGTGGTGTTGCTGTTTGACAGCAAGGAAAGTATTCTTCCTTTTTAACGTAATGTTGGGTATCTTTGGTTTGCCAGACAGATCCAGTTTACAACTATTTGCCCGCACAGCAACTGTCTTTTACCTGGAAGACCTCAGTCATAGGCAGGGAAGTGGCCTCAGAGTGAGGTGCTCTGATGATCCACCTTTCTTCCCAAGCCCCCATATTCCCTTTTCCACCTTATAATTATGTGGAGATTTGTCACATGATGAAAACATACTCGCCCCCATCATAAACCTGTGTGAGTGCCTGTCATATCATGCAGAAAGTCCCCTTTGGGGTCACAGAAGATAGCTGGCTATATGATAAGAGCCACGGGATATGAAGACCCATAGGGAATAAATTGCCCAGCCCAGTCTCAGGATTCCTCACCAGAGTTTTAACTGAGATGTGTTACAAGTTTTTAAAGACATTCTGTCTTCTGTTGTTTGAAAGAACTGGGTTTTTTCTCAACTACAATTGCTTCATCACTTTTCTTCAATGGACTGAATCTTAAAATTTTTACTGTTGTCCCAAACTACCTGAAGAAAATAAGGGATAAGAGCATGCAAATTTATTCTGAATTATTAATATCTCAAAAATTCCTCCCCAAGTAATGACAATTTCTACTTGATGACAGTGTTTCTCCCCACCTATTTCTCCTTATAAGGGTCTAGCACACCCGCATCAGTGACTACAAACTCAGAACTGATCTTAGGCAGAGTTTGATAAAACAGGGACTTCTCAAAGTTTCTTAGAAAGCCCAGTTCCCCTGCGCAGGGCTCTGGAAGGAGAAGTTCACCTCCTGGCATCCTGAGCAGACTGTAGAAAGGTCATGTGGGGAAAAGTGCAGCACTGGCAACAGAACCAGTTCTGTTCACCTACACTTGGCAAGGGCTGAGTTTCTAGCTACTTCTTCCTGCCTGTAATCTGTTGTGCCTTCCTCGCTACTGCTAAAGCCTCATCAGATTTTCCATAAACCCTTAGAGCCACAAACTGTCAGCTATCTTCCATCCCACTTCCCTTCAAGGTGGCAGCACTACAGTTACAGCCTTAACAAGAAATCTAAACATCTTCAAAACAGGAATTCGCCCAATAGGTAAAATTCAATCTAATCGTTCAACTCAAAAGAAAAATACATTAGACTAGAGAACACGTAGTCTTTTAGAATTATGTTATCTTGTAAAAGCAACACCTCTAGAAGGGAAGGCAACTGCTTCTGCCCTCCTGCTCTTAGACTCCAAGAGATTAACATCCATTGCTTAATTTTAAATTATGCTAAAAAAACATTCATTGTACTTACCATGTGTAAAAACATTCATGGTACTTACCACCCATTTATTTTATTTCCACACACTCATATCTTTCTGAATGGACAGGAGGTCTTTTTTTAGAAGGGAAAAAGCTAATAATGTAGTGAGAGAAAAGATTGAACCTTCTGGCTTGTCATCTAGTAGGACAGTTCTCTAGTATCATAGTCCTTTGGACAGCAAAAGTTAATCAGAGATTAGTTTTCTGACTGTGTTCTAATTTTGTTTATTTTGTAAATTTGTACTATCTATTAACACTTTCAATAATGTTAACAGTTTTGATTACTAAAATGATTTGGATAGATTATGTTTTTTCATTTCTACAGAAAAATCCCCAGAAATTTTTACAGATATGGACCTTCACAGAAAATAAAGACCTTTCCACCCTCTCAAAAAAATCCACACTAGTTTAAGGCTATGTATTTGGTTTAAAATTTCTACTTTTAGATTTTTATAGAAATTTCTCAACTTCAATACCTAAAGGTCAGGGCCCTTTTTTGCACTGTCAAGTCTGACTGCCTAATGTACATGTGATCTCTGGTAATCTTTAATTTTAGATAATTTCTAGAAATCCACAGCAGAACACATGGACTGTGTAAAAATACCTTGCTAGATGGTATCTACATAGGTAATGTTTTTTGTCTCTTAATAATTCATTACGTTTAGTTTTAAACCAAGTTACAATGGGTTTAGGTTTCAGCACTTCCACTGGAGCGTGTCTTTTTGGAAGTCAGGAGAAACAGCTCCCAGGTGGCTCAACACAAGACTGCTATGCAGCCAGCAAACAGAAAGAACGCTTTGTTCCATGCATGCTCCTTCCAAGCAGTTAGGTATTTCTTTCGTCTTTTTTCCCTTTCCTCTTTTCTGGCATATAAGCTGACCTGTGCAATTTTATACAAAATACTCAGTAAAAAAATCATCATCAGTTTCTGAAAAGAAGAAAATAATACTGCCAAATTACGGCATTTTATTTGAAGGACTAGGTAGGAGGCATGGAACAGAGGAACATGGGAACAATTGTGAGGCCCAAGAAGAGAAAAAAAAGACAGTATCAAAAGGAAGGATAGAAACTTTGGAAGGGTGGGCAAACCCTGGTTAAGTAGGAAAAAGAAAAAAAATTGAAACCAGAGCAGGCATGCAATGAGGCGAAGATGTGTAATCTCTCAAAGATCCTGGACCTCATATGATAAGTCTCTCACAACTTCTCACTAGACCTTTGACCTGACCTTGTTTTTTGCAGGTTTCAGCTTTCTCTTCAATTCAGTGGATATTGAAAAAAAATAAATCTACCAGCAGGGTACTCTTCGCTTCACCTTTTAATGGCAGGTCCAAAACAATAACGACACGTTACTGCTTCTAGGTCCACCACCAATGCTATTGGTACAAGACAGATTTAGAGGTGTCATAATCCAAATGACAGGATTTTTTGTTTGTTTGTTATTTCTTTCTTTAACTTAGTGTTCAAAACCAGCAAAGGTTGAATAGTCAAGCATTCAAATCCTAGCAAAACCAGAATAAAAGATGGCTCAGGAACCTTAATTCACTTTCACTTGCGAGGGGCAGGTAATTAAGAAATATGTGTCACATAGTAACTTTTTTCCACTTTATCAGTTGGAATTTTTTTATTTCTGTTGATATTTGCAAAATATTAGTATTGTCACCATTT
>NW_009622536.1:0-730 GCF_000690535.1 Cariama cristata
AGAAGAGGAAAAAAGACCAAGTTGACTCAACCGAGCTGTGTGGGGACAACGCTGCTGCCGCAGCCTCCTCCTACCCCCCGGCAAATGCATTTGCGATCCTGTCCGTGCTTCTGGGCGCTGCGTGAAGTGGAGCGAAGCAGGGACAGGGAAAAGGACCTCAAAGGCACGAGGGAAGGGCAGGCAGCGTCACTCGGTGCCATGCTTTCCCCCAGCCCTCCCTCCGGCTGTGCAGTCAGGTCGGGTCCCTCTCTCATGAGGGATCCTGATGAGGAAAGCAGCAGCTCCGGATTCCCCCCTCGGCCAGGGCCGCACTTTGCCCGGGTGTGTGACACTCAGGAGGAGACAGCACCGCCTCTGCGTGCTCCCAGAAAAGGACAGGATCCTGCACAACATCCATGAGGAGATGCTGGGGCTGTTTGTGCTCTCCAGGACCCCGGGGATTGGCTCAGTGCACCCCCTCCTCGTACTTGGAGGATTTGGCACTACCAAGGCCATCCTGGTCGGAACAGAGGCCCCTCGCTCCCGCTGTGGGAACAATGTGTGGCGTGGGGGAGTCGGGACAACTCCTGCTGGGAACTGGAGACCAAAGATCTCTCCTGACCGTTATCCTCTTAATTAAACAGATCGCTCTCTGCTGGTGAGGCACCTCTGGCTGCAAGATCAGGCAAGACTGTGTGATGTGTGACTTGTGGCAGGAACCAATGCTGAGGGTGTGGAGGCAACTGTGCTT
>NW_009622537.1:0-6521 GCF_000690535.1 Cariama cristata
ACAACATCCTTGTAGTCCTCCTGAGTTGCATGTCCCTTCTCTCAAAGGTCACAAACTCTCCTTCTTTTCCTGAGTTCCAGCAATGCTCTCTGTTTAGCCAGGTCAGTCTTCTTCCCCACTGGCTCATGTTTTGGCACACAGGGACAGCCTGCTCCTGCGCCCTTAGGATTTCCCTCCTGAGGAATGCCCAGCCTTCCTGGACCCCTTTCCCCTCCAGGACTGCCTCCCAAGGGACTCTGTCAACCAGGCTCCTGAACTGGCCAAAGTCTGCCCTCTGAAAGTCCAAGGTGGCAGCTTTGGTGAGCCCCCTCCTTACTTATTCAAGAATGAAAAACTTTATCATTTTGTGATCGCTGTGCCCAAGATGGTCTCCAACCGTCACATCACCCGCAAGACCTTCTCTGTTCACAAACAACAGGTCCAGTGGGCCCCTTCCCTAGCTGGCTCACTCACTACATATCGCTACACACTCAAGTCCAGCTTGCTAAATAAAAACTTTAACATTTCTTTTGAAGAATCCTGCACCCCAAAGTGTTTCTGATTCCTGAAATTCAGCAGGGATCAGGCCCACAAGGTCACTCATACGCCTTTCATTCATTTCCCTGAGATGCGTGTGTGTGCTGGGGAGAGAAGGGGACTTTAGAGTTTTATTTTACCTATACACAGTTGATTATGTTAGACAGCAACGATAATGTCACAGGATTATGTAAAGTCAATGAACCCAAATTAATTTTCAAGCGAAGGCTACGGGTATCAAGCTGAATCCCCCCCGCCCTTGCTGCTAGTCCAGCCCTCAGCGTGCTGGCCCTGGTGCTCTGCTCTGGAGAACGAGGGACATGTAGTCCTCCCCACCACCAGCTCAGTGCAGCCAAGACTGGACCTGCTTCTCCTGACAACCTCGACGAGGAGCTGCTCCTGCACCCTGCAGAACCTCTGACCCACCCCGCATACACTGTGCATTACGCTCGGTGCAGGAAGCAGTTGCTCACTATTTTCTTTTTCTTTGATGTTTTGTTTGTTTTGCATCAGTGGAGCACTACTCTGAACGATGTTTTGATTTTTGTTTCTTTTTTTTTTTTATTTCCCCCCAGGGCTTCAGCAGCACGGCATCCGAAGGCTTCGCAAGCCTTGATGATTTAAGCCTCCCAACCAGCTTGTGGGGTCAGCGTCACCTCCCTGTCGCAGACGGGAAGCAGACAGGCACAGGCAGTAAGTGAGTAACCCAAAGTCATGCGGCTTTCTGCCATTTGTGAGGTGACAGTAACTCAGCTTCTTCCAACAGATCCCTGCCTCTTTCACACTACATTTGCTACAGCTTGTGCAGAGAATGAAGCACAATGAAGCCTACACTAAAGGTCACTTTCAACAGGCAACCTGTTATGACAAGAACAAGAAGTACCCCGCTCCCCAGACCCATCACGTTCAACCTACAACTGAGCATGTTTTAAATGTGCACATAGACATTTAAATCAGACTCCAAATAACCTTTAATTTTAATGGAAGCTGGGTACGCAGAGATCTCAGTAAGGAAATCAACTTCAGCTCCTTTTGTTTTATCTATGTGAATGAATTAATTTATCACTCAAACCTTTGGATATTCATATTTAGGCTCGACTCCTAAATCTATGCCGTGTAATGCAATTAAACTGTCCAGTCCTGCATGCTGCACACCCACACTTCTCATAACAGCTGAACTGGGACCATTACATTATTTTTGACATCTCAGAAAGCTTTTAGGACTTTTAAGCAGATGAGAAGGTGCTAACCCATTTTGAAGTTCCAGTGTTGGATTTCTCCCGCGGAGATACATCCTGTAGACCTGTCTTCCTCCACGACCCTTGTCTGAAGCCTTTTTTTTTGCTGTGTACCAGCTTGCTTTCTCAATGGAGAAGGGATGGGAGGGGAAGAGGAGCAGGGCCCTCAGACCACAGGGGCACTCCCACAAAGGAGGGGAGGGTGTTCAGATAAGGTGCCTATAGCTAAGATGTTGACATCTGACATGGCTCTCCAGGTGATCTTATTTAGTGATGGAGAGGAACAGGTACTTCTGGGCCTGTCTGGGTACGTCACCTCCTCTGCTGCAGGATGAGATAAGTAAGACTTGACAGGTACCTATTTCTCTTCACCGACTATAAAGAAAATCGTGACAACTAGTTCCAGCGCAGGTGTCTATATTGTAGACATCTGTGTTTAGCCACCCAAACCACACCCGAGATGTCCATACCATGACTGAAAGAGAGTGGAATTTCCTGAGCAGCCATTTAGCCTCACTTCAGCCACCTCACTGCCTTAAATTAAGCTGTAGTAGCACTGCCCGCTGACACCTTGGCACACAGGAGACCTGCCCCTAGATGTGCTCTGGCCAGTGAGCAGGGCATGCTTTCCTCTCCAGACTACTGCCAGAGACACACATCAAAGAGGGCTGGGGCAAACCAACAGTTGCCACCCGAACCCGGTGCATGGGACGTGAAGGCCAGCACACTGTGGAGTGGGAACGGGCCTTTTGAGTTAGATGGTCTTTGAATTGTGGCAGGGTTTCAGTCCATGGCAGACCAGGAACGTTAGAGGGAAGAAGACAGCAGGAGCAAGGAGGAACATACCCTTGCCATCTCACTGATTTACACCAAGAGATGCCCACTTGTCTGGGTATTCACATTTCTGGCTTTTCACTTCCCTTGCCATTTCTGCCATTTCCTCAGTAAATGAAAGAGCTGAAGAAAAGGCATAGCGAGCTGAAACATCCTGAAAACGCTGAGCTGCCTTCTAGCACACCAAAGAGAAAGAAAATCTCCACATAGAGATGAAGCTGGCCCTGCCACAGCGCTGTTTGGACCAGACAACATCTGAAGGTCTCTTCACATCTATCTCTTTTGAGTACTCCCACAAATCCCAACAGATTGTTATGGTAGTTAGGCATGGGAATGGGGCTTGGATGAGGAAATGCCTTTGTGGATGCACTGTAAGCACTGGGGATGAGTTGAAAGGAGCTGTGATACAGGCCTCCCTCCTCTTCCAACTCACTCAACAATCTGCTCTTGAGATACCAAAATAAAGAGATATCTAGGCCTCATGCCACTGGAATTTTGTGTTTTCTGTACATATTATACACACACAAATATACTTTTATATATTACATTTTCATACTAGTGGCTCTGCATACTTACGTACAAACTGACTGAACCCACTAAACTCTGGACAGAATTGCTGCTGGTGCCCTGCAAGCTGCAACGGCGCGGCGAGAGCACCCAACTCACCAACTTGCGGATTTCACATTCTAGGTTCTGAATACAGTCCAGTTTCCTCTTGCGGCAGCGCTGAGCTGCAATTCGGTTCTTGCTGCGCCGGCGGACATCGTGGATGAACTCGAGCTGCTCTGAGGTTAGCTTGTGCATCTTTATCATCATCTGGAAATCATTCCTTGGAAGATCTGTGATTTGATCAACAGGAAAAGGAAGTTTCACCTAAAACAAACAAATATAAGACAAGAGCAGTCATATTTTGCTTGCTGAATGCAAGTCGAACAACAGTGAGCGGAAGGACGATTACCTATGCTGCTGCCTCCTAAAGAAACAACACACCAAGTTTTACATTAAGCAAGTTTTTAACACTCCCTTGTGGCACATTGTGGAGGTCCAGTTGGTAAGGATATAATTGTATTGAAATCAGCAATATAGATGAATCCCACGTAAAAATGTCATCTTTCTAAAAAGGTCTAATAACAGATCTCCTTGCATTAAAAGAAGGCTCCGTCCACTAAGAGACTCGGCCTTTTGGAAACAGTAAAGTACCTTGCTGCTATTAATTTCAAACTAGTTTCAAGGAATGGGCTATTACCGCAGCAGGAAATCTGTCTCTGCACAGCCTGCAGGACTGAAAGTCTGATTAGGTGTGAGGTTAAAAATGCAACCTGACAACTCAAGTGGATGAAAAATACCGTATTGCAATTAGGAAAGGTCGCCTAATCAGCATTTCAACTGAGCAGTACACTATATAAGAAAATAGGGTCAGAGGAGTGTGACGTAACATATTCTACCCTGCTAAAATATATGCATTTGGAAATAAACCAATGTGTGCTGACATTCTAGTATTTTTGTAGATCGAAGAGCACTCAAGTCGCATTTCTTGGAAAAAACCCTAAACAGTCTAAAACCTCAGTTACTTGCAGTAAAACATTTTTTCCTTTGGGCCATCCCGTTTTGACTGTAGACCATGCAACAGTAGCTCCAGGTTCTGACTTCAGGAATTCCAACCACCTCTCCAACTCCTACCGATTATGCATGAAAACAAAGCAAAACATAAAGCTTCTGACAGCTTGGAGCAACGAACACACACTGTCTCAAAACCTGGAGAATGGCAGATGTGCTCAAAGACTTCCGATACCTTTTTTCCCCCAAACCTATCAGCTCGCTCAAATCAACGCAAGTACCTCTCCCTACAAACCTCGCTTCACTTCTACCTTGAGACCAACAACATGACTATCAAAAAAATAATGTTCCTTGGTGGACTGCTCTGTTTGGTGGTCAAATAAGAATCAGTTGACAAAGCTGAAGGAGATGACAACAGTAACTCGACTGATCCCTTCTTTTTTTGAGTCATACCCACACTGCCCAAAAGATGGCAGCAAGTATTTACATTTCTGTCCCCATCTGGTACAGTCCAACCTCTCCAACAAGGAGACTATCTTGCAAGCAGGCTACCAAAGAAGATACGACTTAAGTTGCTCTAGCCAAGCAAAAGATATAGGCTGAAAAGGTTCATTTGATGTTTAAAATACGGTTATCACCTTCAAACGATGCACTTCAATTATTTGGCAATAAAGAAAATAACAGCACAGATTAGAAATAGGTTATTTTCATTGGAAAATAACGGAGTTTGTTTATGCAGAACAGCTTGCAGAGGACACAGGTACACAAACATGCAGCGGTGGCCTCTGGCATTGACGGTCACGGATCCTCGCCGGGCACCCGGACCTGCTGATAACCAGCTCCTCGCCTTGTTGATAAGCTTGCGTTTTCTTGCACTCTTCTATCAATTGCTCTGTGCATCTGCAAGCCCGGGCCACGTGAAATTCAGAGCAAACACCTATCGCGTCCTTTCTGACAGTTTCATGCCCTGAACATTGCCCCTCTGCCCCACGTGTCCAGGCACTGCTTCGTAACACACTACTTGACAGGTCAATTTAAACCAGCAAGAAACACCAAACACGGCTGAATCCCCCCAAATTCCTGCTTGTACACACAAAGGCTGACCTTAGGCACGGTGATGTGGACTACCCTGTTTACAGACTCCTAACTAATGACATGAAACCTGTTTGATTTTCCCTCCCTAGCCTTTGGACGGTCAACAGAAACTCAGTGTCACCTGCTTTTCTCTCAAGCTTCAACCAGGGTCTGAAAACGAAAACTGCCTGTGCTTTCCTCTGAAAGACACCACAGTTTCATGGCAAAAATAGTCCTTTCATGTTCCTAGTTTTTCCTTCTTTTCTTAAGTCCAAAGCGGAAAGCGATGTTAACTTTATTTCGCCCTCCCTCTCCCTTTCAAAACATATTTACTTGCAAAGAGGAGATGTGCTTGCAGCTGGAATGGGAATGAAAGGGAAACAACTTAAATCTGTCAGGTACAAGTTGCTGAAGAGAAATGGGAAAATAAATAGAAATAGATTCATAAAAAAAATAACAGATTGAAAATAAAACCATCTACACAGCATGCCAGAGACTGCTATCAGTAAACCCAGCATAATCCCACTCCTGTCATAGGCAGCACTGCGCAGGATTAAAAATGTGAAAGGGAGAGTGGAAGTGAGTCAGACTCATTTCCTTCACCATTCACAGCATTTTTATTGCCTGTCTCCCTCTCTGCAATTAGCTGACAACTGAAAAAAAAACCGACCAAGCCTTTGGCACGGACACAGTGAATAACTGTGCTGGGCTACTGCTGCACTGAGAAGCTAATGGTGTTTTACATCGGCACAGGGCAAGACTCTCAGATGGTATTTATCACAACAGAGCGGTAAGTTAATTTGCAAGAGCTGACGACCGTGCCATGGGTGGGATTCATCTGACCCACTTAGAGCTGTCTGAAATGACGGTTGGGACTGCCTAGTGTCCAGGTCCCTGCTGTTGGCACGGGGGACAGAGAGGCCTTCGGATGGCAACACATTCCTGCATGGCTTCTCCCTCCTCCAGGCTGCTGAAGGAGCGGAGACGAGACTTAGAAAAGATGTAGCATCTTACAGCATCTAAGGCAGGTGAGAGAAACCTTACCTGGAGAGAAACCTTACCTGAAGTCTCTGACAAAGGACAGCCAGTCTTTCCCAAGATATGTAAGGAAAACCCAGCATGTATGTTTTCTTGTAAACTTTAATAACTATGAATTTTATACAGGAGATGACTGTGTACTCTTTGGTTTGGACTATCAAATGAGAAATGTAAGCGGGATCCCTACTCCTCCCAGGAGTTACTCCAGTCAGAGCTAAGCTCACAGAGCTCTAAAATCTTCTCTACCAGCACAATTACTCTTTC
>NW_009622537.1:6739-12445 GCF_000690535.1 Cariama cristata
CCCATTAGCATTAGGACGCCAGTGTAAATGTCACTGCTCTGCGTGGCTAAGTAACAGCAGTGATCTAGACAGACAGGGACAGCCATTGACTCAGCAACATGAAAGGCCCATATATAAGCAATTAATTCCTTCAAGCTTCACTAGTTACTGCCAGCTTGGATCATATGCCGGTTACTGCTGCGCTGCTCACGTACTGTACTAGTTATGCTGCTGCTGCTGCTTGCTCTCCTCTCTTTTTCTTTGGAATAAAGGCAAGGACCAAGGCCTTGTATCGACTCGTGTTAAAATGTAAATGTCAAGTGTTGGGAATTTCCTTATCTCATGAGTAACGTTAGCTTTTTCACTCTTTCTTTAGATCTAAATTTCAACATTGTCTTCCTCGAGCTGCCAAGTGCTAGTAAAGACAACGAACTTGCTTAGCCTGACAGTAACTAAAAGGATTCATATATTATCCGTAAGAAAAAGTAATCATTATGTATTGGGCATGGGAGGGTGGAACCCAAGGTACCAGCTTGACCTTTATAAATGGTTCAAAATCTTGGTCAGTCACTCCAGAGTTGTAAGAAGTAAAACTGTCACCTTAATGGCCTTAAATTGAAAGCCAGAGTTATTGAAAGCCTCTGACACTTAAAATTGTCCAGCCCTTGGAAAGCTCTCAGGACCCACCCAAGCCATCTAGCAGAGGGGCTGAATCATATCAACGCTTTTTTGTTGTAGAAAGGAGTAATTTGCTTCACATAGGAGAGCCCAACACATTAATGCTGGTTTTCCTAGTATCTTCCTTAGCATGCAAGTCTCTCTTCCACAAACACTCAGGAAGAAATTAATCCCAGGACAGGAACTGAGGTGTGTCCCCGTGTGTTAGGGGCTCGATTGCCTACACACTATTGTGATCCCACAGAACAGGGACCTACCTGGTTGCACTTGGACAAAGGCTATCTAAGAAGGACAAAGCCAACAGGCCATACTTTGTGTAACAGAGACGACAGGCAGGATGCACTTTCACTCGTTTCCTCACCCCGCTGCCTACTGCTATAAACCTCTTCTTTTCAAGTGTAAACCACACCAAGATGGCAGAGGACTGCAAGAGGAGAATGGCAAGCCTAGGCAGCAAAGATCTACCATTGTGTCAACAAACCAGCTCTGAAATGCCCTTGATCAGCATGTCCCACTGCAAACAGCCTGTCCTATCTGCCACAACACAACTGATGGCCACGCGGTTGCTCGGGGTCAACTCCAGCCTCATCTCCTGAGGGTCATGAGAGGTGTTTGGGTCAGCAAATGCTGCCTGAGAGGACACTGTTCTGCACTTAGTGGAGGCAGCCTGGGCAACCTTTCGATTTCCCACTTGCCTCAGAGAACTGGGGGAAGGGGCTAGTCCCACGGCTGAGGGCTTTAACCCAACAATGAGGAGATATGGATGGGGTTCTCAGCCTTTAGCCCATGACTTGGACTTGTATTCAGATCACACACTGCTGGTACTTAAAATGCTGGTCTGACCTCTTCCCATTCACTGCTTGCAGCATCCCCAGCTTCCAGCCCTTCAAAGGGCACAACAGTACAATACTCCTGCCCATTAGCAGGCTTTTCTGAGACCAGGGATAGCACAGAAACCCCAACAGAAGCCAGAGGTGCATCTGAGAAGGGCAGATCAGGCAGTGAAATTAGGGGAGATAAAGTGCAGTATTTCTCTGAAAAATTCGCTTTTGCAGAAAAAAATTCAACAACTGGAGAGTCCTTCAAGAGCTCCAGCAAGGTCTTCAGCTCAGGGCATAACAGAATTGATTGTAGGCTGTAATGAAATAATACAGAGTTTAAAAGGACCTTCCTGAAATTTCAAGCTTGCAGTGGAAAACTCTCAGTGGTGCTGTAATCCAGTAATTCTCTGCTACCAGTACGGATATCACTCCTACTGAAGAGAGGAAAGAAAACAGAACTGCCATGAAGTTTATCTTGCAAGACCGACGTTTGACTAGACTCCATTTAACCAGATGTTGTCAAACACAATTCCCAGTGCTCTGCTGATGCCGCTGAGGATCCTAGTCAGGAGAACAGCCACCAGAGAATGTGGAGAGTAACTTTCTCATTTTCAAATCTGTAAACCTAGTAAGATCAGGAAAGTTGGGGTAATTGATCACCAAATTCTGGGGAGGAACTACATACAAAAGCAAGTTAACACCTTAACATGTATTTTTCTTCGTTGTCCTTCTTTCTGTGTAATACTTTTCGCTAAGTAGAAATATTAAGCAGTGAAGAAGACTCAGCTTAGGTAACTCAGCACAACTCCAGCAGATTTCTGGTAGAGCAGCTTTGGTTTATCCCTTTTTACTGAGGCTCTGACTTCTAGTACTTTGCTAAGCATCAGCAGACGAACACAGAATAGGTGGCTGCCTGTTGCTTAACATGGAAGGGCTTGGACTCTCGCTGAAGGTTATTTGCCTGCAGTATCCTCAATGGTCCAATTGCATTAGCTTTGCCTTTATGAAAATTTCCTTTGAAAAGTGAGTCACTAACCCAGGTGGGATATTCTTTTGAAATATAGATGAAAGACACATTGAATGCAATTCTCTAGATAGTAATAGTTCTTGGAAAACTCCACCTCTTACCTCCTCCTACCCTTGTTTATTCTTTTCCTAAGAAAACTCACTCATCAAATCAGACTGAGCTGAGATTTCTTTTTAACTGGTTTAGTAGTACAGTATTTTTTACAAGTTTTCTAGCAGGAAAAAAACCCATAGATATTTGCTGAAGAAAAGGAATATCAAGAAAAGTAGCTAGTGCTGAAGTTTCTGTTCCTAAGTAGGTTAAGAGATTGACAGACTACTTCCTTCTCAACAATTCATTATTTCAGGGCTTATTGTTTTGTTGTTGCTATTTTAAGAAGGATTGTCAGAACCTGCCTGCAAGCATCAAGAGTAAGTCTTCTCTCTAGTATTATATCCCAATAATTGAATTTTAACAACCTGTGGAGGCCTGAGGGAGCTGGGTGAAAAGAGCAACACAGACTGTTAAATATTTCTGTGAAGTCCCAGCAGCTCAAGCAACAGCCCCGTTCCTGCAACTCCGTAACATGGGGATACCCCACATTGTACTTGCTACTTCGATCATGAAGTCTTAAGAAAGGGAAACCTCAGGAGATTCTGGGTGGCTCCCTTAACAGGAAGGAAAACGAAAGGCAAAGACATGCCAGAGAGGATTTACCAGTGGTGTTCGGGGGATTGCCGCCCCCTCTGACACTCACAACTGCAGTCTGCACTCCCTACGGGACAGGGAGGTTGGCCACAGAGTGGGGTCACCGTCACCCACACGGCACTCATGCTCAAACCTAGCACCCCACTTTTGGCACCAAACAACATGGGCATGGGCTCCTGAATGACAGCCGTCTGTGGGAAAGCAGAGTGCCTGAAAAAAGCAGAGATAACAAACCTTTCACCTACTTCTCACACAATCAATACACAGGCAAATGATGTTTTGTGATGTTAACTCTGGCACTGGCAGCACTCTGGGACCCAAATCAAGACCAACAAGGTCCAAATTCCAGCGGAACTGAGCAGCCCCATGAGATAACCGAGGGTCAGAGTCCATCAGGCTTATTCCCATCAGGCCGTCCCACCCAAACGAAAGCCCACTCGCAGCAGAAGAGCCTGCGTGACCGCTCTCCGGAGGGCCAAGCGCCTGCGTGTCACCCCCAGCTATCTTATCAGGTGCTTTTTGAAGAGAAGCCCAGCAAACACTGTGTGATCTGATATGGCAGGGGGCAAGGGACCCGTCTAGGAAGTCGTCAGGACAGCAAGGGCAAACCTGACAATTTCGGGAATGGAGAAAGATTCCCATGTGGCTTGCAGGGAGGTGAAGGACAGAAAGCAGTCCATTTCAGGCTGCTGTGAGTCTCTCCTGCTGTTCTAATGGCAGTCAAGCTGCCAAAAGTAGGCAGAGCGACTTATACAAGAACTTCCCGCTGCTATTAGATATTTTCTGCTGCCTAGTTTAGCATATCCTTCCCCGAGGTTTCTACAGCCGTGGATCTTGCAGGATTGAAGGACAGACACCCCAAGTTGCTGTATAAATACAGCACTGCTTAACAAGGCTGCAATGTCCTTTCTTGTATTGGTAACAACCTTTACAAATTCATTTTTCAGACAAAATCTGTACTGAAGCACTGGTGTGATCTGTTTACTCTTGGCTTGCTCAGGATAGTGCAGTGCAGCCTCGTGGAGCGTTAATTTCCTCATCACATTTTTAATGCCTAGCAGGCCTAATCAAAATGCCCTAGGGAAAAAAAAAAAAAGGCAAAAAGCACCTTATCAGCAGTCCCAGGGAGAAAACTGGCTCAGCGCAGTGCAGAACGTCTTCCCCAGAGGAAACCAGCAGCAAAACCAGGAGTGGAGCAAACCCTTCCCAGCTGTACCCCAGAGCCAGACACGTCTGCCTGCCAGCGGCACGCCAAGATGCCCTCCCACAGCCCACCTGTTTGCTCCTCTCACGAATGTCCCTCCTCTTATTCACGGTCTCCTCCACATATTCACATACTTTTTTTCAGGAAACCACCACCAGTCCCCTATAACCTTCCCATTTGACTCTTCCAGGCTTACTTCTGCTGCAGCATCTCCACACAATTAGCCAATTATGACAGCTAATTAATCATCAAACCCCAAAAGGCTAACCTCCCGCCCTCTTCGCTGCCTCATGCTGAGCATTAGCCCTCGCTGAGCAAGCAGCATACGTGGGTGGAGATCCGATGCTTCCCCTGGTCCCACTCCCTGTTCCCTTCCACCCCTCGTAAAGGCAGGACTTCACCCAGTAACCTTGGTATGGTCAAGCAGGGTGGTTCTGCTGTAGGGCTTCCCAAATGAGGTCCCATGTGCAGTATCCCAGGCAGCCTCCCAAGGAGATTCCTCTTCCTTCTGCATTGTCCCCAGCTCAGGACATGGGGACAAACAAGAACTGTCCTCTCAAACCACTGGTACAGCATGACAGGGATTAGGACACCAGAGGCTCACCAGGTTCTTCAGTCCTTCCTTAGAGCTAAGCAACCAACTAAAGGAACCACCCACATCTGACTAAAAACTATCTTCCAGAGCCTGGGAGGAAGCTGGAATAAGGATTGAGGGATAAAATAAAGTTCACTCTTTTCATCCTTAGCCCACAACTAAGCCCACCTGGTTCTGAACTGGGCGCTCACAGGACGTGAACCCCCCAAACTTGCACTCGCCGCTCCCCACGCTGAAGCACAAGCTCTCAGCATTTCAGCATTACTAGAGGAGCCAGATAGGCGATTTCATCCAGATGCTCTCCAGGTCATGCAGTTTCCTAATGAAACTCCATGAAAACATCCAGTCTTTTTTCAGTTTCTGGGCTCCACAACATGTCTCCATGATTTAAGTCTTCACTCAAACTAGTGACTTCACACAGACAGTTTACTTGGTCATGGTTAGCCAGTTATCACTGCAGCATCTCCAGCTGGCCCATGTCTAGTTTTAAAGTAGGCCCTCTTTCTCCTCTCCTCTCCTCTCCTGCGGGAGAGCTGCATGGAAATTCACAGCTTGCTCTTCAGCCCCAGATTGTTCCCCTGCCTTTCTCCTAACAGCCCTGGAAACTAAGGATAACTTCTATTTGAAACCATTTATGCAATGGCTGCTAGAGCTCACCACCAAACAAAGTGGTGTCACAGGCAGGGAACATCATCTCCACTTAATGGAGGCAAAA
>NW_009622537.1:12467-27789 GCF_000690535.1 Cariama cristata
CCACACACAGAGGGAAGGTGACTTGAATACTGTTCCCACAGCCGAGGGTGGCCAGCTACACAACAGTTTAAGCCAGTTCACACCTCTTTCTCTTCCTACTCTGTCTGTCTCCTCTCCTCAGGCTGTTAGCAACATGCAGCAGGGGCTCTTCAAGCAGCCTGCCTGACCCTCACCGTCAGCGAAAGTACGGCTTGAGTTTGCTCAAGTGCACCAGTAGCAATAACAAGCGGAGCTGGAACCACCTCCGTAAACTAAGGATGAGGAACGGTGCTCTGCGCCACGCAGGTGGGACAGGGAGGGAGGCGGACGGGACGCTTGCTAGCAGACTCCTAAGCACATCAATGCACTCTCATCATTCAGCAGTTTGCTATTGTCCCATACCCAAATTCTGATAATCACCAAACACCTCGGAGGTCAAGCAGACCTATTTACTTGAAAACCATGTGTACTCAGTTGATGAGAGAATAAACAGAAGTTACTCTTTGCCTCTATAAACAAAGAACGTGCTGGGGAAATGCCAAGTCATTCGAGAGAATCAAGGAGCGATTAACTGGGTCACAATGATGGCAATATATGTACTTATCTTAAATCCCTACCTCATGCCCTCTGTCTTGCACAGGACATGATTCACTGTCTGCTTCTGAGAATGACCCAGACTCATCGCTGGAGTTTGTTCCATAGGATGGCTCACATTTAATCTGGGCTCGGACCGGGTTGTACAATCCGTCCCCCACCACGCCGGGCTCCTGGTGCTCGGGCGCCAGGAATCGGGGGCCTTGGGAGCAAGGGGAAGAGGAGAGCTCGCAAAGACGCAGACTGCAGGGAGAGCCGCCGCTGCCATCCTCTGCGTACGAGTAGGAAGAGCACGAGCTGGAGGTCCTGGTTCTGGTTTCCAAAGGAGGAGAACGAGGGCAAACTTTAATTGGCACCGGACAGCTGGTGTTTGGCCGCATCCTTCCCGGCAAGTGATCAGCTGTCAGTCCGCTGTGCGAATAGGTCTGAGAGCTGGGGAGAGACTGGCTACTGCCAGCCCACAGACCCTTTGGCACAGTCTCAGTGAGGTCTTTGTCCAAGCTGCTCACACCAGAATATGAATGCACCGAAGTGTTTACTTGGTCACAAGCGTTTGAAGAGAATATAACACTCCTCCTGTCCAGTTCCCCTTCTTGCTTACAGAGAGTTTCAAAGCCGGGCCCCCTGAGCGGTGATCCCACTGTGAAGTTGGAAGCATCCTTCTGCATGGCATGGGACTGTCCATAGTTCCCTGTGAAAGGGATGTAATCAGTTTTGTGGTCACCCTGAGTTGTCCCTTTTTCAAAAGGGCATGCTGGACTCCTGCCAAAGTGCTGTTGGGAAGTGCTGGGGAAGCCAACCAAATCTATGCTTTTTGTTCTGTTGAAGAAAGATCGCAAGCAAGAAGGAGAGGACCCACTTTTTGGCCTGTCGACGCAAGTGGGGCTTGGCTGTTTCCTGTCCATTTCAACATCCCCTTCTTTATCCCTGATGTCAGGTTCATCTCCAGACAGGCAAAGTGTGATGCTTTCTTCATCGTTCTCTTCATTCTGAGGCTCGCTTTTTATCTGCCCCATAGCAAGTCCTGATTTGAGGCCATTTCCAGAGCTCTCTTCGCTGAATGTGCTTGCAAAACCTGAGGTACTGATGTGTGATGTGTTGTAGACATTCTTGGTACAAGCAAGCTGGTATTTCTTGTATCTGGGGTACCGTGTTACTGCATCTTTGTCCAAACTGTCCTTGCTATCTCTCAGCATGTCAGAGTCAGGCAACATCCCTTCGCTTTTGTCTGCTCCAGCAACAGTGGTTTCAAAATTGAAGGGCTCTTGGTGCATCCTCTCTCTTGGGCAAGATATTTTTGACGTCTCCGATTCCATCGTCTCCTCCTCGTCTCCATCCGAGTTCTCCTCATCGTGCATGCGCTGACAGGTGGTATCTTTTTTGCACAGGAACAGGCCATCTTCGTTGTTCAGCAGCTGCGTCTGAAGGAAGCTGAAGCAGGAGTCCTCCAGGTTGTGCATGCGCAGGAATTCAGCGCAGTGGATGACCTCCTGGATGTTTTCTCTGCTGAGTAACAGCTTAGCAGTGTAGGCAAACTGTAACAATGGACCAAATCCCCTGACAGTGACCTGCAAAAAAAGAGGGAAATTGCCAGTGTTACCATCAGCTCTTGCTATCATCCCAAGTCCTTCCTCACTTAGATAACCTAACAGGTCTAGCATCCAGAAATAAATACTGCTCAGTGCCAGTTATTCTTCTATCATGCCAGCAATGATGCTACATCCAGTAACTAGCACTGCTCCCTTTTATGTTGCTCCTGTCCATCATTGTACAGGTTGAGCTGAGCACTATTTTTCCCAGATATCGTGAAGACCTATGAATCAAGCCTCTGCTCTAATAAAAGACTGGTGTGGACACTGCTAAGTCTTGGATGAATCTTATTTAATTGTGATGCAGCACACTACCATGAAAGTACCAATTCCATTCTGATTCTTCTGCCCTGATGGAGGCTCTGGCAAACACTGGTTTCAAGTTTAAGATACCACTTAAATCCTGAAAGTGTTTTGGGAAGGAAACATTTACTATTATAGCAAAATTCAACAGAAAATATCTTTCTGCCTCTTTGAAGAGCAAACCAGTTTCTTTTTTTCTTCTCAAATTTTTGCAAGCCACTGCTGAATAAACAATAGGTAAGTACTGACTGCACAGCTCCTTTCTGCATCCCACGGAGATTATTCTCATACTGTTCCTGATTTTGGTGAGTCTAAGGTACAGCTAACAGGAAACAGATCCATATTCACAGTTCAAGTGATACAAATCATTCCGAGTCCCACCTCAGTATGTAATTTTCCACTATTTTCTCTGTAGAAAGAGTAACACTTGTTTCCAGGAGAGTGATCTCCAACCAACTGTTCCAGGTCTGAGTTATGCACCACTACTACTCCTTTTTTCTCATCATATCATCTATATTTTACGTTGACATATCATATATTAAAAAACACACACTCCCCCCCCCCCCCTATTTTTTACAGCGGTATCTTCACACATAACTATCAAATAACTTGCTAAGTCACACGGTAAACTATAGATACTGTCTATTTTTTTGACGAAAAATGCACTGGCACTAATTTCTGTTGCATTTTTTTCCCCCAATGGGCAGGAAACAAAGCTACTGGAAAACCTCTATTCTTCATGAAGCAGTGAGAGGCTCCTTCAAAACCAGGGCTCACCATCAAGGATAAAGCTTCCTCCACAAGAAGGAGATTCAGTGGTTTGGCCACTAAGTTGGTATTTGGGAGACCACAACTCAATTTCCCATTGCACCACCCATCTTCTACATGACCCTGGCAAGTCACTTCACTCTCGATTCACCAAGACACCTTCCTGCCTTGCCTGCAAGTGGTAATCACAAACCTGAGTTCCCTGTGCTTTGCATACCAAGGAAAGGCATCATCTAGATGGGATACAGAGCAGCCAAACACCTGCACGCCTATGTGAGGTTGGGATGCACAGCCTGCAACCTCCCTCTGGCCGTAGGTGTTTCTGGTAGGTGTTCCCAGCTCAGTTTCTCCTCTTAAAACGAACAAGAAAAGGAAGCACTGCTGTCCCCTTTTCGTAAAATGATCTAAAGATCAGAAGAGGGACCTAGAAAGTAGGAGACCAGGTCCTTTCCCCAGGCTGTGGGGATTCAAACTCACGTTTCCCAGCTCTTCAGAAGAATATCCCATCTAGTAGGTATGGGATAGCCTGAAGGTGAGCTGCTTCTCCCTGTCCTTCCAACTGAACTAACGCCACCGAGCAAGAAGCTGCTCAAGAGGTCAATGATACATCAGGCCATGAATTTGCGATGGTTTTATTCATGATTAGCATAAAACTGAGTGAATAATTTGGTTCATCCCAATGAAAAGCCTATAAATTGCCTACACTGCCTCAGGACCAGTGGAAGAGCTCACAGACTTTTATAAAAAATCCTGACTTCCAGAAACAAGCCTTTGTTATTCATAGATCTGCACTTGTGATGCTGGATTATGAAGATTACACAAGCGGTGCAGACTCTGATGGAGAGAAAAATATTTTAAAACACCTCTAAAATTTCTCCCAATAGCTCTTCCATACATATTATTAGTGTTGTACACGCTATTTTAAGAAACAGTGCATTTTCATGCACATACTTACACATTCCTGTTTTACAATACGCCTCTGGTACAGCATTGCCTAGATTTACAGCTGGCTATTAAACTGATCTCCGCTTTATCAGTGTTACACTTTCTGCCTATTTGTTAGATTATCAGCTCACTAAAGGCCTATCTGCACTTTATCTATGCAGCAAGATTAACAAAATTGCTCGGGAATTTAATGAGCTACTCACAGGCCAATGTTTCTCTTTGATAAGATCTTCAGTGGGGGGGGGCTTACATATTCCTACACACCTTGTAAACTCCGCAGTAGCGTAGGTCTGTAGGAGCAGCTGTAAATAACCGCCTGGGGTTTTTGGGTCCCTTTTGATGAGGAGGGACTGTAGACCACAAAGGCAGCCCTCCGGGCAGTTGTGTTACTTGGCCACTAGGTGGAATGACTGGAAAGCAAATTAAAATAATTTTCTGTGCTGGGCCAGGGTTTCACCTGCCTGCCTGCCTGGGCCAGCTGCAGAGCCTCCGCCTGACCCACAGCACCCCACAGCAAGGCTGTCTCCCACGCTGACTCAGCTTTTTGCTCCCAATAAGAAGCACTGTGATAACAAACAGCAGCAAGACAGCTGTTACAGCTGTTCCGCGCTGGATGTATCGGAAACAGAGCCTGAGACTGTGCCGTGGGCTCCCCACAATGCCTGGCAGATGCCTCAAGTGAAGGATGATGAAAACACTGGTCAAACGAGTGCCTTGACTTCCATGTGAGATCATACCTGGAGATACAACTTTCCTCACTCTCACAATCTTCAGATCCAAAGGGGAAAAGTTTCTTTTCAAGCACCCGGCGCTTGTCATTGCTCTCAGGGAGCAACCTCTCAAGTGCCAATGCTTGAAACTGCACAAACAATAACTTTGGTAACAAACCGATGCAAAGCTTGCGGGCCAATTGAGAAAGGCAGTGCAATTTCTGTCACCTGAATCTGTCTAAATATTAATTCGGCTCCTGTGGCGGGGGGGCGGCCCCCCCCCCCCCCCGCCCTGGGGCGGGGCCCCTGCCTCAGCCCCACCAGCTCTGGGTCTGCCCACATCTGATGCATTCTGGCAGGAAGGCTGGAACCGAGGCGCTGGAGCGTGGCTAGGAACACCGCACACTGGGAAAGAAAAGGCTTCGAAGCTGCATGTATTACCATCACACATGCATTTCCGTAGGAAGAGGTAAGAACAGTCTTTTAAAATGATTTGACCTGACTGATTCATCCCAGTGAAAACAGTTAGTGAAACCAAGTTGATCTGTGTTTGCAGAGGGAAACAGATAATTTCTCTGATATAACAGTCTCCATTTACATGTGAGAGAGACCTTTGCTGGATAGGTAAAACACATGCCAGCAACAATCTCAGTTTATTTTTTTCCTCTACTGTAAATAAGATGCCATATGTCCAAGATTTGTTTGCTTTTACACCTTATTTTCCATGCAAACTAATGCTTAAGTAGGCAGGTCAATTTGTGGGAACCTCCACTGGGCAATTTGTCCAAGCTCATATGCCAAGGCACTGCTTCCCTGCCCTCCCATCATTTGCCTTATTCCAATTTCTACCCGTTCCTATTGTTTACATGGAACTGACTGGCAACAAGAAAACCAGGCAGAAAAAAGGTAAAATGTACCACATAGGTAAAATGCCCACATAGACAAGAAAAGCAAAGCAAAGATCTCAGCTTCTCAGAGGCTTGTTTCCCCTTATCGTTCAAGGTAGGCCAGAAGAGGACTTCTCTTGTGTACCTGAAACATGCCAAACACTCCGTCAAGTCTAAGGATGAATCTTTTTATTTCGTCTTGCTCCTGTCCCCAGCTGATCTTGCACGCACTGAAACCCTTCCGCACACCTAGTGCACAGAGGACACAGGTACCGCAGCCTTGCCTAAGCCCCCTGGCACATCTTCTTGCTCTACAGCAATCCAAGAGATCAAGCACCGGGGGTCCATGTGCAGCTCCTGCCTCTGCTGTGCCGCCGTGGGTACGTCACGCTCAGCACCTGGTATGGAGGTCTACGTCAATTCAGCGTCGTGGCGATAACAAGCCTGACCACTGCTAAGGTGAAAGAAAGTAAGTTCTCCAGCCCTTTACCTGCTGCTTGCCTTTCAGATTGAGCTAGCCGAGCCAGGGGACATGTTTTCTATGTCCATGCCCTCATGAGTTTATGATACTGAGGAACGGGCTGGAAATAATGCAACGATATAATCACTATCAAGAGAGTTGTTAATCAGCATTAGCCATATTGAATTTACTGGCAAAATACAGACAGCAGCTTTGCAGAAAATAAGCATGCAAAATCTATTTTAGTTCAGTTTGACACTGCTTTTCTCCTTACAGAGTCCTGTGGAACCCAATGCTCTGGTTAGTTTTAATTGATTTAAGTGAGCAGACTTCCACTACTTCCTTTGGGAGATCATTGCCAGACTCTGCTTAAAACCTCCTTGTGAGGAAATATTCCTTCCCTTATTTTCCTCCATCATCTCTCATTGTATTTCCTCGATGCACTCCAGGTAATGCTTCTCCCTTTTTGAGAAACAGTTGTATCATTGTCATGCTCTCTGCCTTCCCTTCTTCTTTGGTTGGTATTATATCATTAACGAAAAACTGGCTAATTCAAGGAAAACAATATTGATCACCCTCAGACGGGAGAAAAAAAAGCTGAGATGAGAGCCAGCAATGAGGAATGCTAGTAAAGAAGGCAGCATTACAGATGCAAATATAGAGTGGTTTTAGCACAGCATTTTTCTAGTACTGGACATGCTATTCTAAAGTTAGGAGGAGGGTTAGCTCACTTCCACATTAGGAACACCGGATTTTCGCAAGGGACTTCTAGGGCAGAAATTCTATTTTAAATATCGTCGTACACACACCCACAAGCTCCACAGGAGACACAGCACCGTGGCTGAACTCCCTCCGGTTCCCTGTTGTATCGGGTCTCCTCCACGACAGTCGATCAAGCATCCCGCGGAGGCCTCCGCGTAGTTTTGAACGCATGGGACGTGGCCTCGGAGCACATGTGGAGGTCTGACATTTCTGCGGATGGGCTGGACTCGCTGTGCGCTGCAGAGTTCATCAGTGCATGCTCATTAGCCGGCTGCCCAGACTTCCAGATGTCTCAAAACCCCAGACAAATAAGACAAAATCCTCCAATTCTGCACAGATAGTATTTCTTACGGGGGGAAAAAAAGGTTATTTCCAAGGGAAACATGGAAGTCTGGTAACCGTGCTCCAATGGCATCTGTATGAATAGCTGCATCTGGAGCAGGGAAGGTCAACCCCTGCAAAATGCCAGCAAGTCTGAGTCCAATTTAAAGAGGGAAAAAGTGATTAAGGGCAAGGAAAGATCACTGCAAACATGTAGGAATGCAAAACTTGGCAAGGCAGTATCTAAAATGGAGCAAGAGAATGTTTACAGTAATCTGATGCATACTAATATCAAGAACAGAGAATTGTCTAGTTTGCTATGGGATGCTATTGCCAATTGCAGCGAGAAGAAACTGAAGAAATTAAAATTTAGGGATTTTTCCTAACCTAACAGCAAATTCAGTGAGATCTTGGAAGGCTTTCCAGTAAAGATGACGGATACTTTATGTCTGAGTACTGCAAAGCAAAACTAACAAAGCTCAACCTTGTTCCAGCAAGGTGGGTTTTAATTTGGTAGGCTTTTCCAGGCCTAATTTCCATGTTAATGAGGGCACAGTGCCAATGATCTAGAAAACAGCGTCAAAGTTCAGCAGCAAACGTACATACGATTGCTCCTTTTCAAATAAAGCATACCTGGGGCACATTCAAAGAACAAGTTCATCGGTGGTGGCGTGGGAGGGCAAAGCCCCCTGCTCCCTTCCAGGGATACAACCGAGATCTGCAGAACATTTGCTGCTAAATCCTACTGAATTGAGGATAAATTAGGTGGTCAGACCTTCAGACACACTGAGAACGCCGAAGTCCTGACAGAGCAGCATAGGTAGAGATTATTATCTTTATGCATTTGAGTAGTCTTGTTGAAATCAATAGGAGTACTGATGGGTCTTCTGTGAAGCATGCAAGCTGCTTGTAGAATTATGGATTATATTTTTAATATTTTGATTTTCAGGTTAAATTCATCACCAGGTACCTAACAACAGTTAGAAACCCCTCATCTCTATTCTCTAAACATCGATTTAATTATTAAGCTGTTTTGTGGGGAAGGAGGAAAGGAAAATTGAATCAAACCTCACAAATCAAACTGGATACCAAATCCCAAACTAAATATTAATTTAAAACAATTGGATGGAAACAGAATAAATGCGACCGTTTCTTGCAGAACTGAAAATCAATCCATTATTCACATCCTGTTTCGTAGCGAGCGTACCATGATACCCATTTTTTTAACCTTTCAGTGTTGCTATTGCAGTTCAAAGGCATGTGTGGAGAACTTTTAAATCCAACTCAGCCCTGAAGTTTGTCTAATAAGCCCAAGGATGTAGCGAACAAACTACTAACTTCTCACCCGGCCAGCCTGTTCCTAACACTACAATTTATATAATCAAACACATGCTCAAAATAGGCGATAAGATTAGTGACAGTTAACTGCTGCTACTTTTTTCTACAGCCTGAAGAAGGTCTCTGGGATTAAATATTAACTCTAATCTTATTTGCTAAAATTAGCACACACTGTATTCCTTTTCTTTTACAGCCAATTGCAAGTATAGCACACAAGTTATTTTCAGAACGTAATCTGATAACCAAAATCAGTCACCAAAGCTGTTATTCCATTAAGAGTTAAGAGACTTCCCAGTTATTTACTTAGTTATTTTTACTTGGGATGGTGGGGCCTGGCAGATTCTGTTTTTCCTAGCCTGAGTTTCTTTGGTTTCGGAAAACTCTCTGAAAAATTTAAATATACTACTGGGCTCAAACAGGTCAGTCGCATGTGCAAAATCAATGGTGCCAGACATCACGGTTGTTCCCTATATATGCACAAAGTAAGCCTGCACACAGTCAGGAATTGTTTTGAAACCGCGATCCTTTTACGTAGGGTGGGAACATGCAAGAGGCAGGAAAATGTCAGAAGAAGAGATGATGAACAGCAGAGTACTTTCGTAAGCCAGTGCCACACCAGTATTTTACTGCATTTTTCTCTTTTTAATTTCACAGCATTTAAATGTTCTCTTGCCAGCAGCTTACAGATGTATTTCCCCTATCTGCTCATAAAGCCGTGGAGCTCCTAAAGTCTGTAATCACTCTTTAATATTCAACTTGGATGAGAAGCATCAGATGCAAGTATTTGTATTATCTGGGTTTTTAAACAACAGAGGAATGTACAAGTTGCTGATGGAGAAGACTGATGAAGAGAGACTTTCATTTTCACTCTAAAACCACTTTTTAAATTAAGCAGATACCCTGCTGGCCCCGGTTTAACATTCTGCCATTTCAGGTAGCACACATAGATTTGGGCGGAAGAGTGACCCGAAGTCCAGGCGACAGTCCAGCACCTCCCGCATCGCATCACAACACATCATCAGGGTGGGAGGCCACCACACCGCTACCACCATGGGCAGAAATGCACACTAGGGGAAGGGAGAACCCGGACATACAGGTCCTTTCTTTGAGAGGTTGAGATACCTAATGTAATTTTGGTTGTGTTTTTTTTTTTTTTTTTTTAGCAAGAAGTCCCACTGAAAAAGCTGCCACCTTCAAAGCCACACCGAGGCTGGGCTAAGGGGCACCCTGGTATCCTTCCACTGCATCCTCCACAACAGCCTCTCGAGGCGTCAGGCTGAGAGCTTCAAGAAGATGCTTAACTTCCTTCAGCGGGACTTCTACGAAAGATGCCACATTGGAAGCGCTCATCCAATTTCCAATTTGTGCTTTCGAAAAAAAAATGCGCAGGTGCCCCCCTCAGCCTTCCTCCTTGAAGTCCCAGCTTTTGTCCAGACAACGAATTTACACAAGCAGCCCTGACTGCCTATGTGAGAGTATTTACAAATCAAAGGAGAAAACCAAATGACTTCTCATTTTCCTCTCTCCGGCATTATGAACCCATCCAGGGGCAGCACTTCAAAGGGCCTCCACCCTCCCCACTTGAAAGGGAGGGACTGACCCATATCCCTCAGTGCCCGCAGAGCATCACGATGCTCCCGGCCGGCAGGTGTGACCGCAGGAGGTGAGATGGGGAGGAAGAAGAGGTCATTCACGCTTGACTCGCCTCAAGGATGGGGAACAATAATTGCAAATCACGTCCATTGCCCCGTGAGAAGTGCGTCAGCGCTGACGGCGGGGCAAGTGGCACAGAATTGATTGCCAAGCGTAAAGATGGCGTAAACAGCCAGCAGATCGATGCCCATGTTATTGGTTATGTCAGCATTTAACCGCACGTGACTTATGGGTGGAGCAAGAGTTAAGGCACCCATACACTTGGGTTTTTCCAAATCAAATTCACTGCGGTAATGAGCATTCTCAAAAATCTTGGCCCCCAAGCCTGGGGTCAATAATGTCATATGGACCAAAGTGGGAGACAGAATCAGAGATGTCTAAGAAACAAAAATCAGAGAAGTAAAAGTAAAAATAAAGTGATCTCTGATCCAACTGCAATGCTTATTTTCATCCACAACTCCAAGTTTTATTTCATCTCAGGGTTATTGAAGCCCAATTGAAATTCTTTTGACCTTTCAAAAGTGAGATTGGTTTCCCATCAAAACGAAGAATTTACTTTTGGAAATCCTGACAGTATCTCTGGGCATTTTCAGTGTACTGCCCAGCCCTGAAAATTTTATGGGGAAATTAATTTTTTGAATTTGCCACGCCTTTCAGAAAATACACTGTTTATTGAGAAGAAAGGTAGTGATCAGCAGGTATAAGCCTCAATATTTTGCTGCTGACACATTTCAGTGTAGGAAACAGCAGGTACCTTTACCAAACATAGATGAATATGCTTGCAAACCAAAAGGCTATAGGACTGGAAGATCCAGTGCTTTTCCAGAGCAGGGATGCACTGTCTGGATCACATCTGCTCCAACCATCGGCCTCTGGCAGATGTTCCCTGGCACACTGAACGGCTTGGGGTTTTGCCACCCACAGTGGTTTGCTGAGCGTAAAGGGACATTGGTTTGCACGGTCGCTCCTCCGGGCCACAGCCCGGCACGGGAAGCTTGGCAGCCAAGGGACACAGGTCTGCATGGAGGTGAGGGGTTGCCGGCTGGGCAGCCGTGCTGGCACCGGGGCTCATCTCCCTCTGCCACCCCAATGTGGTGCAACCCCTTCGGCAAAACGGTCCTTGGGCTGGAGGGGGGAACTCCTTACACCCTGTAAGCAAACCTGCCACGTGATACCTCTCAGAGTCCTTATTTTAAAACCTTAATTGGTAACTTGTACTGAAGTCAAACACTAGTTTATTAAACCACGAAGAGAATACTGCCTGTAATATTGTGCATCAAACTGGAGGAATGACAGCTGAAGTGCCATTGTTTGGAGAAAATACCTTAACGAACTTCAGCAAAAAAAATTCCTAACTAATTATGTGGGTTGGGGTATGCTGTCCATGTTAGAGGCTGTAACTGGAGAACACGGAAAATTCAAAATTGTGGCCAAGAGAGTACCTGCAGGCAAGCATAGGTGAAAAAGCTTGGAGGAGAACTTTCAGGCTGCTGAGGTCAGACTCCAGGTGGAGGTGTCAGAAAGAAAATTAGAGAAGAGGATGTTTCAAATAACCTTTTCTCTGAAGGAACAACTCGGCCATGACATGACTGAATCAACAAAGAACACATAAAAACCAGTGGCACTAATTAGCAGTTTAAACACTCAGGCATGAACTGGAAGATAAAGCAAAGGGAAACATGGCTGTGATATCTGGCAGCTAGCAGTATGTTTGTTTTTCCAATGCAACTTACACCTTAAACCTGGGACACAGTAACGAAGGATGACACAGGAAGGTGGCTCAGCAGAAATGCTACCTTCTCTCCTTGGGTGCCCATGCAAGCCGTGCCGAAACCGGCGGGGAAGAAACAGGCACAAAAGAACAGATTTTAACTCACGAGCATCATCAGAATTAAAGTGCAACTGTAATTTAAAATTAAAATCAGTCCCATATTTTTGCAAAAGGAAAACTAAACTGACCCCTAGATTAAAAAAGATTAAAAAAAAAAAAAGAGAGAGAAAGTGTTGAGCAGTGAGGAGGGGGGAGGAAGGAGTGGGAAAGCTTTCACAGAATATAAATTGCGAGAGAAGAGTCTGTGAAAGATCTGTTTAGGTGCATATCATGAGCCAAAGTGGGGAGAAAAAGGGAAAACAAAAAGCGGTTTAAGAACTTCTAGAATCAAGAAAGAAACTATAGAAGCCTCAAAGTTATATTAGGGAATATCAAAATAGGCAGAAAATGAAGATGCCTGTAGAAATTTGCTAATTCAGAGGGTGCTTAGAGGAGTGGTTGAGTTTCCGAAGCTGCAATTAATACACAAGCAAACACAACAATACAGAAAAATTACAAAGACCTGTAAATTACACCAATACTCCTCTTTGTCAAGCACGGCAGAATTTATTTATGCGAATAAACTATATAACACAGGGTACTAAATACACAGTGCATTAAATACACTGTAATTACTTTATAAAAACAAGGAATACTTCACAGCAAGGCATCTCACTACAAGCCCTACTATTACACTTCGCGTAGCGTAGGAGAGGAAGAAACAGGCTCTGTCAGTTATGATTTAGGAAAATGCAAGGCTGCACTCTGAGGAAGAGAACTAAATCAGAAGACAAAGGAGCTGGAGAAGAAGCAGGCTCAGGAGACGGGGCCGGATAACATCCAATGTGGCTCACGGCTGCTCGGCCCTGGTTTCCACGGGGCTGACGATGCCAGCGCTTCCGGCACTGCCCGTGACCACGCGCCGGCATGGCACAGCATATAAAATCACTGGCACCCTTATGCTGGGGGAGCAGAGACTGCAGCCCAGCAAATACCGTAACATTTCAAATCCAGAGACGCTTTTGCTGGGCTGTGTAAGGGACTGAATGTCAAAGGCTTTACTATGGTGTTTCATGAGCTAACCAGGCAATTACAATTATTAACTGGTAGGCTGAAACTCTGTATAAATAACCTGGCTTCCTGCAGGCATCGCATTTTTAAAACAAAACACGCCAAATGCTGCATTTGTTCCAGTTTTCCTTCCCCTCCTCCCCTGCCTTGCCTTTTAATTTCTGGTATTTGGACACACAATTTTTCTGCGTTCACCTCGTTTTTGTTCTTGCATGGCTACAACCATATCTGAGGATTACGGTGGCTTTTGTTCCACTGCTTGGCATCCACATTTCATCAATGACGTCCGCTCAGCTCAGCAAAGCAGGTTTGCAAGGAGAACCAGCCACTGCTGAGCTGGCAAAGTTAGTCCCCTCCTGTCCTCCACAAGGAGCAGTTAAGTCCTCCCGCGGTGGCCCAAAAGGTTAGCTAGGTTCCATAAATCCCACCAGAAAAAATCGGGAGGCATTTGCCTCCTTGCTGAGATTTCATCTCTGCTGAGAGCAAAGGTAAATGGCTCTTTTAGTCCCTGAAGGACTGCAGGCTCAGCAGGAGTGCCCTGCAGCAAAGTGGTTGAAGGCAAGGAAGGCCGGGAAGGATGGGCAACGGCATCCCAGTGCAGCCAAAACCCCAGGCCTGGCTCCAGGCTGTCCCCAGGGAATTGACTTCCCCCTTTCCTCTTCATATGTGAGATTTTTAAGATCTACCCAAAAAGTGAGGGGTAGAAAATCCCATCTACCCTAGAAGCCCTAGCAATACTCTCCACGTAGAAAAACGATGCCATTTCCAGCTTGACATGTGACTTCCCGGGAGATTGGGAATCAAGACTTCACAGCTATTTGGGGGGGGTGTGTGTGCCTACATATGCTCACATGCACCCGTGCATGCTAGTGTGAGAAAGAGACTAGAGAACGTGAACGTGTGTGAAAGGGACTGAATTAGCCCCATCTGCTCCGAAAAGATCATTTTCTCCTCGGATTTCTATTACCGCTGTATCATTGCCACACTAGAGTGCTTCTAAAAGGCTACGGCTCTGGCAGCCAGCATCATTACAGCTGCTCAGGTTATTAACAGTATAAATAAACTCTCAGAGACACTACTAAGAAAATATTAACTACAATTATCACTGCCTGATAAAATAATGAACAGTGAAGTGTTATTCTGTTGCCTCAGTCACCAGTGCGCGTTTATGTGTGCCGTGAGTAATGAAAAACAGTTTATTTGCATACTGAATCATCCTGGA
Source organism: Cariama cristata (assembly GCF_000690535.1). Lineage (NCBI taxonomy): Eukaryota > Metazoa > Chordata > Aves > Cariamiformes > Cariamidae > Cariama > Cariama cristata. The sequence goes on from NW_009622537.1 coordinate 26,880, forward strand.
ATTGGTTCTTGCTATTTTATTTTATTTATTTTTCTAAAGATCAAGCAGCACAGGCTGAAGCTCTGTGTTTGCAGAATTCAGTGTACCCCGCCTCCTTTCCCACCGTATATAATCCCATTAATTCCAAGTGAACAGAAAGCTGTGCCCGTAGCCATGCACACATCCGTCAGAGAAGGGAGATGGGGCACTGTGCAAGCTACCAGCAGCAACTCTAAAACCTCCTGATGGACTTTTATTCTTCGGCCTTGTTGCTTTTTCTCCCTAGATGAGAAGCAGGGGCCCACATGATGCCGATGCCGTGTTTGCCGTGTGGATCCCGCTCCCCTTTGCCTCCTCCATTGGCCTGCACTGCTTTGGCTTTGTGAACACATTTCTCCTCACATTCCTCCACAATACTCCCAAGTCCTGTCCTTTCTTGACAGCAGTGGGGAACTCGGGGTTGGTTTCTAATTAATAAAAGTTATTACTTCCCTGCAAGCACTGGGGAAAAAAGTTCTTAATCGCTTGGAGCGCAGGAGACGGGAGCAGGAGCCTCTCGCCCCACGGCCCCAGGCTGGGCTCCAGCCCCCACACCTGAGCACCACCCTCCTTGGCAGTCATCTTGTCTTCTTCACTGACTGTTCGTTAGTGGAGCTCATTAAAATGAGGAGAAATAAGCTATTTGGGTCTGAAATCCCTCACTGCAGGGCAAACATGACGCTGAAGCTCCAGTCTCGGCAGCCCGTGCTCATGGCCCCCATGTGGGAGAGGCTGCCCTCTTTCGAGCTGGGCCCTGGGGATTAGTAACCACCCTGCCCCAAGACATCTTTAATGTCTTCCCAGGAAAGCGTCAAGTAAAGCCCTCGCTTTGTTCAGCTCTCCCCTACCAGGCCACCGCCACAGACCTGACCACCGGCGGGGAGGGATGAAG
>NW_009622537.1:28431-51783 GCF_000690535.1 Cariama cristata
TGCAAGCTGGGCCGTTTCTGTCTGAGCGTGCAAGGCCGGCCCAGGGTGAGAGCATCTGTGGGGCTCCTGGGGAAAGGGCTGCATCCCAGCCAGGTACGAAGGAAGATTCAAAAGACGACAGGCAGCAGCAACTAAATGGAACCAGAAAGGAAGGCAAAAATGCAATGCTCCGTGAGAGAAAAGGGAAGGGGGCATTTTCTAAAATAGCCTCCCTCAATCTAGGCCAGAAAAATCCTGCACCGCACCCTTTGTGTTTTTATCCCACTGCCTTTTTTCTGTGCCCTTTTCCACCATTTCGCCAGCATCTCGCACCCCCTGCCTGGTCTCTTCTCCTTGTCTTTTGTTCCACCAGCCCCACTTCTGCGCCTACCGCCAGCTCCGAGCAGGCAGCCACGGCAGGACCACCTTTTGATGTGCGCACCCCGGGGCTCTCGTGGCTGCCGTGGTACAAGGGTGGCAGAGGAGGAAAAGCGGGGTGCAGAGGCAGGAGGAAATGCCATCTCTGAGCGTCCCTCTCTGCCAACTGGGAGGGAAGGAGAGCTCGGCGAAGACGATCTTCGCCCTCGATACAAACTACTGCTAGGATGAAGCTCTCCTCCTGGGAGGGGAAGAGTCAAGCCGCAGCCTTCCTCGCTATCATCCCTCCAGCATCCTCCCTCTCCTCATTCTCAGCAGCTCGCCTCTTCTGCCCACCGAAGCAGGTTAGACATGGCTTGCCCTAAGTGACCTACATTAATTTTTACTCTTTAATTAAAGAGTTCTTCTCTGAAACAATTTATGAGAACTTCTTTGCTAAGGGAAAGAAAATGCTTTCTTCCACACACATTTACAAAGACAAACATGCTCTCTCCAAATGAATTTTGTTCCTCAAAAAGCCTCTATGGAAGGCAAACCACAGAGAATGGTAAAAGATTCGCTGAAGAAGAACTGAAGTTCATTTTAAATCAGTGTACCATGTACAAATGCTGTCTTACAAATAGGATTATTTAATTTAAACCTTAGATCTGTCAAGTTCCATTACTTCAAATGGAGCCTGTCGTTTCTTGACTTCATTATAAATCAGGATTATATTACAACTTATGTTAGGTAAAGTCACTGCTTAGATAGCAGGCAGTGAAAAAAAATTACACAGCAGTAGGTAAATAGAGCAAAGTCATTGCACTGTTCTTGAAAGGCAAAAAGTCATCTTGCTAAATGAGGGTCCGAGCTGTCCTGTACCAAGACTGTTCCTAACAAATAAAAGACCTCTGGGAAAAGTGCTGAGCATACGCTGGATCTATTTTCAGCTTGCATCAGCAGCTGCTGCCCCTGGGATCGCATCTTTGCTCATACCCTACACCATATGTAATCACTCCAGTGCTGCAACCAGTAAGATAATGAAAGAGCATGGCATAAATCTATACTTGAGTGGAATGCTAAATGAGAAAAATAATACAAAAAAGGGGGAAATAAACCACATTTTCAAGTCATTAGGAAGAAAGACTTTGACATATGAAGTGTTGCAACCATTAATAGCACTTATCATATAGAGTGGAGACAAAGAGACAAATTAATCAAACTGACAGAACTGGGACATTTTATGCTAATGCAGGCTCCTGGGTTTTCGTTTGTATTCCTCTGTGTCTGGAAAACTGATACCATTACAGGGCAGGAAATTGCATGAATAACATGCAACAGATCATAAAAATTCACACACCAAGTGCAGAAACACTGCCAAAAGCACTGTAAAAACAAGGCTAGAGACCTCAACAGAGGAACTACCAACAGCTAATGAATGCAAATAAGTACAGGAATATTTCCCATCCATGCATAACAATGAGACATAGGCTGTGATTCCACAGTCTCCAATAGTGTAGCTAAAATAAAGCCTGGAGAGCGAACACACAGATAGCTGGGGGGAACTGCTGGCCAAGCCAGGGTCTGAATTTGTTTGCAGTATTGCAGCCAGCAGTTCAAAGCCACTGGGGAACTGGCATAGCCAAGCGTCGCCTCTGTCTAAACGTATCGCTATGTTAGATTTAATTCAATGCTTCAGGTAGAAGACAGAGGGGGAGGAGGATGAAAAAGGAAACAAAACAGAGCCACAAAATAACACACAATCACACAGAACAAAAATCCCCTTGCCCCTGTGCAAATCCACAGGTCACCCTTGCAGATGAAGACATTTAAAAACATCACTTGCTTGCGAAATACAAAACACGCTTGCTGTTCAAAGCCACAGCCATGTTGTAAGGGGCACGAAATGGCAAGAACTACAGGAATGCTGGGCAGGGCATGGTGCAATGCAGGATCTTGCCAAGGTTACTTCATTTGTTGTAAAGGCTTCTCAAGGACCTTTAAAATACCTTGGCAAAACAGAGCACCGGTGAAGTGCAGAGAGCTCATCAGACATATAAGCACCAAACGACAAACACGTTCACTTGATGGGCAGCCACAGCACTTCTCATTGCTCTCCATTTTCTAAAAAAGTGATGCTTCCCCCTTGTCTGGTAGCTACCGTACAAACCTAAGGCAAGGACTGAGTCGGGGGGGTAAAAGGAGTAAAGCTGATACCTTTTGGAGCTGCGTCATTGCCAGCACTGCTCTCACCTTCCCCAGAATAGAATGATATGCAGCTGATAGGATTGAGCAAGAGCCTTTACGTGCCAGTACTACACACATAAAGAGGGTGAGGAAGTACCAGCCTGCCCAGGGGTGGCTGCTTTCCTGAACAGCAAGTAGAGTTCAAGTCCTTCCCACATTCGGTGCTGGAGGACCTCGTGTTCAGAGGTGGCAGGGCAGGAGCTGCTTCACCCCAGCAGAGATGGGCACGGGGAGCACACAATACAGTGCCCAGCTCTCCATCCGCTCTCTAGCAGACCGGTGCGGAGGTTTTACGGAGTTTCAGCCATGTGAACAGGGTTCATTTCCAAACCTCAAAATCTCCTTCTGTTCCTTAGCTGCTTCACCCCAGCAGAGATGGGCACGGGGAGCACGCAATACAGTGCCCAGCTCTCCATCCTCTCTCACCGGTGTGGAGGTTTTATGGAGTTTCAGCCATGTGAACTGGGTTCATTTCCAAACCTCAAAATCTCCTTCTGTTCCTTCGATCACTACTAGAGTCTCAACAGGGTGCTTGGCACGGTACCAAAAAATGGCACGCACGCACGCACAAAAGCAAGCTGGTCCAAAAGCTCTTCAAATACAACAATGGTGCAACCTTTGTTCCAAGGGGAGAAATTAGAAACAGTCATTCATTAATTCCTGTAAATATACATCCATCTGACAGACAGACAAGGGCTGCAAGCTGCAAATGGAATGACTTTCTCCCTTCCCTTAAATAAATAAATAAAAAGACAATTAGTTACAAAAAGGTCTAATGAAATCCTCGGTTTTAAGAAATTTTAATATCAGGAGGGAAATAATTCAGTCAAATAGTTATAACAATGTTGATTTCTTCCGCGCTTTACAATAGCAAAGACACCTTTGAAGTCTCTCAGGAACACATACGACACCTGACCCTTTCTTTTCCTCTACCTGCAACCAAAGCAGTTTGAGAAAAGAAAAGCCTAGTTGGAGTAAAATACCCATTCCTGAAAGAGAATATTTAGAGAGGTCTTTACTACCACCTTACCATTCACCCAAGAGGTAGAAAGCATGGTGATGAGAAATGACCATGAATTCTCACACCCCTTTAGCTACGCAATTCCTTTTCAGAAAACCAGTCTCAGAACCAGACCGTAACCTCACCAAATAATTCAGGTTAAAATTGTATCTGAGAACTAAGCTGAGAGTGCAAGAGCAGCTGATGCAAACAGTCTGAGTCCCTCAGGCTGGGACTGACTTGAAACCCTCCAAGCTCGCTGTGAAGAGCACCTCATGGTGTTACGTGCCTGTCTGCTCTACAGAGCAGTTTGGCCGAGGTCCGACACAGCAGGTCTGACAGCAGCTCCCGCTCCGGTCACCTCGCCTGTGCACCACCGGCTGAAGACAGAGGCCAGAACGTCATCAAATGCTTGTCTTTAACAATCTACCTGCCTATGCCCTCTCAACTGAGTTTTCCAATTGGAAAGTTCATGCATAATAGTGACATTAATCTTGTAAGAGAAGGATTGGGCTCATCTTTGAAAAGGAAATAAAACTAAACCAAGCCCAAGGTAGCTCTTACTAGCTGTTCTTCTCAATTCTCCAACTGCAAGATACATTGAAGACTGGGAAAGAAGAAAAAGGGTTACTGATGTAAAGGTTTCTGCCACTACTGAAAGCAACTCTTTCTGCTTTCTGAATGCTATGATGACTGCATAAGTGTGAACAAACAAGTTTCTTTGTAGAATGCCCCAGTGCCTATATATGTCATGGACACCTCTTCCTTCTTCACTTCCTTGGACAATGGTATAGATATTCGTCCTCAATGGCTACTGCTTATATAAACTGGGCAAAAACGACAAAGATAGATGGCTCTTACAAAAGACAGGCAACTCTCTATTTTTTGTGCCTTACATTTGACAAATTAATTCAAGCATTTAAAACATAGCCTTGGTTTTGTGTGTCCAGTCTCCTGAAAACTACAAAGTTCACGGAATAGACAGAAACTGCTTGATTTGGCTTTATGTCCAGACAAAAATGCCATATGCGGAAAGTCATCCATGGGGGAACAGGGAAATCTGCAGTTAGATAAAAATAACGTTAAAAAATGTTCAGTTCAACAGGCAGATGGAATGGCTGGAGACCCATCCACCTCAAGTCCAGCTTCCTCTCCGGAAGCAGAAATGAGCACTACTCCTCTGTGGAAAGCAGAAGGGAAGTTGTCAGGATTTGTCTTTCCCCAGCTTTTTCCTGTCTTGAAAGGTTACTGGCTCCAACCCTGTCCTTTGAAAGAAACAGGAAATAACTTGAGCTTATTCTGGTTTTACTTGACCAAGAATCCCCAACAGGGAAATTTTCTCTGAAGGCTGCCTGTGTATCTGGGGAGAGAGGTGGCTAGGCATGTTGTACTACTGCTGTGCGCTCAGAGATGGAAAGGTATTTTGCTTTCAGAGTTAAGACTTGTTTCTTACCAGCTGCAGGTCCTTGAAACAGAGGACAACAGGTCTGAATTTCAAAGGTAAGCAAAAACTGAACACATTTCCCACAAGCAAAAACTTTACACAGCCATACACGTAGCCTCAGCCTCCCAGCTGTCAGTCTGATGAAAATCCCGGACCACTTCATCAAGAGTATTTTTTCCTGAAACTGAGAACTGTACCAGTAAAGTTTGCATGGACAATTTTTTTCTTTAAATCTACTCTTTTTACCTTGGAACATTACCACAGACTGCATCCCCACCCATTCTGGGAACATAAAGTAAGAGGTATACGCGCAGACTAGGAAATTTGGAGCTATCACAATTCAAAGCAAGCACATTTCAAGTAGAGTATTACCAACTGTTTGATGCACAATACACTGGATGCCCACACCTCTTTAAACTATTCAGCACTGCTCAGGTCCCTTTCTGGGTCAATTCATTTATTTGGATGGTCTCCTTCCTATTTTACTACCCCCATAATCCCACCTCATCCCTGGCTTTGGGATGTACATCTGACACCGCAGGAGCAGAGGGAAGCACTGAGAATACAAGGCTGCCACCGAGTCCACCCTGGGTCACACCTGCCAAATCTCTCCGCAGTCCTTACAGAGTCAGTCTGTACATTCCATTTCTCTAAAGTGTTGTTCTGAAACGATGAGCAGCTCCTGCAAGGAATCATGTGGACCAGGTGCAATATATACTCAACCAAATATGGTTGCTTCAACACCAAAACAAGATGCCTGGTTTTTGAGGTCCTGAAAACCCACAGCTCCCATCTGCCAAGACTGATGAGCTCTCTGTGGAAAAGATCAAGTCTTGCTAGGTACCTACTTGCCTATTGTTTGGGATAAATGGGATGTCCAAAAGCTACAGTAATACAGGAAAAAGTTTTTACATCTTGTGCTAAGTTTCAAGATTTGTTTTTTAAATTTTCTTTTTGAACCTGAGTCTGCAACAGCTGTGTCACTTAAGCAAAAATTCCTAATTAAGTATCCTCAAAGTGCCTCAGTCTCCTGGAGAGGGACTGGAAGTCTGTAGCAATTCACAGACTTTCTGATCTGCTCCATGCCTCCAAGTCTACTTTCCTCTTGGATGCGGTAGTCGCAGCAGCTGTTACCGACGGCAGTGCACAGGACCTCGGGGGTGATGCAGGAAGAACAGGTAGAGGACACAGAGTGGAGCCCATCGATCACCCAGGACCAGTCAACCAGACAAGGGAGGAAGCAGCTCCATCCTACCCCAATCACCTCGAGAAACACTGCAACTAGTCTGAAAATCCCCTCAATGCCCCCTGTATGCTTAAAAGATACAGAGGGAAGAAAATGAGACCGAAACTCTGCCTGAGGAGTGATAAGCTGGAAGCTCTGGGTTCAGATACATGGGCAGCTCTGGGACCAGCAGCTGTGCCAGCTGTGGGTCAGTCTGTACACCTCCGTGTGAGGTAATGTGAACCAGAGCATTTAGAGAGAGGTAAACATAGCTGAGTGGTTCACACAAGGTGATTTAATCATCACTGACCTGATACACAGACCTGCGCTGTAATTCCCATCTGATGCATCAGCTTCCACCCCAGCATTCGCAGAGAGGTGATGACACTATTTTATTCGTTCACAAGAGACCTCAAAAATCTACTGCTGAAGGTTTTATGTTACCATTATTTAACTTCAGAGCTGATACCTCTCAATTCCAGCTGTTTGGTGACACCTTGTTTATATATCAGTTTTACTGAAAGTGCTAGTACTGCGATTCTCCGCCGTTCTCCGCCCAGCTATGGTTACTTTAACTGCAGACCCCCAGCTAGCAGCAGTCTCAGGGTCACAGCAAGAAATACCCCATGCCATTTCAATTACGGATTAACCTTCTCTACAAAGTCCTCTAAAGCCTCCATGACTGACTCTTAAGTGACTCAAAAGATGCACCATGCAAATCTTAAGCAAAAAAAAAAATAATCCCAAAATACAAAAAAAAAAAAAAATTAAAAAAAAAGATTTCAACTACTTCTATGTGTGGGAAACAGACAGTTACACTTAACCGCACAGTTTGATGCCATCAAAGTCAGATCAAGCAAAGTGCAGGCCAGAAAGGTTTATTAGCAAATCTGATCTATGTTATCTTAGGATCTTACATTCCACTCAACAACATGTGTACTGAGCACTAAACTTCTTCAAGGGGTGCCTAAAGCTCGTTCCTCTCCAAGGCCATTTGCCTTTCAGTTATGAAACAATGTGCAGTCACACACATCACTGAGCAGTTTGTTGCTAAAAGCAGACGCCAAATTTTGCAGTTGATTTTAATCTGGCTTCAAAACAACTGCCAGTGGCTCTCATGGTATCTTTCCCCAGTAAATTAAAACACGCTTCCCAGAGATATGCCTGATACTTTCTTTTCATTTAAGTCTTTAAACAATCACACAAGCCTCCTCTCAAACTCTTTCAGAGAAAATAAATCTAATTTTTAAAACAAACCAAGCCTCGGCTAGACGGATCTGCAGTTTGACCAAGTACAGCTGGTCCTATTTATTTATTTTATTAAAGTAAATAAAGTGCCCAAGGACACAGCTTTTAGTAGTCTGGGACTCGGAGGTGTTTGCTGGCAGTCTCCCATCAAAGTGGGACAGATGAAAATTCAGCACTGCACAGAAGTCCTGGAATAAAAGAGCCATTTCAGAGCTTGCCTCGAATATGTAACAGAAAGCGTATCTACTTGTTCCTCTAAAAAACCCAACAGCCTGCCTGTAAAATTCACAAAGAGCATCTCATTCCCAAATCCCAATATGATTCAATTGCCTTCTGCTCACCTAAAACCCGTATTTCACTTCCAAATTGAACCATACTTCCTAGCCTTAATGTTTGTTGACTGCTGCAATGCATCATTTGAATACATGCCATATTCTACCCTGTAACATGCTCAATTTCATTGCTAGCTGAGAAAAACAGTCCGACTGACATTATTCACCAGGGAATCCTTGTCAGAAAGTGCTGTACGGAGATAAAACCTTATCTTCTTTGGGTCTTGGGAACGCTAACGAAACAAAGCTTGGTACTGGGATCAGAAAGTACCTTACAGGTTGTGGTCTCTGATGCGGTGAAGCTGAGGGGTGCCTTATCTGGGCCTCATCTGTTTCCTTATTCAAATGGCAAATGCTCAGCCTGTATTTCTGGACTCTTAAAAGAGCAGATGCTTAGTTTGCTGGCATTAAAGAAATTCAAGGCTTTTTTAGAGGGAAAAAAAGCAAAGGTAAGAGAATCAAAGGTGGAGGGGGAGGAGAAGAGGAGATCTTTCAGTCTGCAGGGCCAGAGTGCCCTCAGTGTTGGGGTGCAGTCATAGCTCAGCCACCTCATTTTCATTCATGTCCACATATATATTTGAATACAGCAAAAAAAACCCTCAACTTAAAAAAAACCAAAACAAACCATCTCCTGTTACACACCCTTATTGTTTCTGCTCATGCCCTTAGCACAGTCTACTTCTAGGACTTACTCTTTGGGACATCTTTTACATTTTAGATTACGTTTGTCATGTTTGAGCGAAAAAGTTTCTACACCGCAAACTGCCTTTTCAATAGCGAGCGCAACCACAGTCAATCAGCCCAATTTAGCGCTGACGGCAGGCAGGAGTCTAACAAAGGCAACGAAATTGAGTCCACTTATCGCGGTGGTGAATTTCACTCTGTGCATTCGTCTCCATATCCCCTTCGAAAGTACATTTTTATATGCTTACTGGAATAAATAAATAAATAGTACAGCTACCACCAAAGGAAAGCAAAGGAGTTATCGCAAGATTTTCTCTCTGTAACACGCATGCACACGTGGTTTTCATTTTGCTTTTTTAAGCCTACCTCTCCCTACAACACAACAGAGATGTATTTTGCTTTTCTCCACTGGAAAAGATCAGGGAAGCATTATCAATAGCAAGACAGCCCTCATCAGAAAATAATGGAAGTTACATCACGTGGAATGAGAAGTATGCAGCTGTTTCTTCATCATACTTGAGGCATGAAAAATCAGGCAGTGCCGGAAACCTTTGCAGCGAGACATGGATTGAATTTCATATCACATCTTGACGGTCTCATTTCTGTTTTATTGCTCACCTGCTAGAAACAAAATATGTCGTTTGTACCTTGTAGCTTGCTGCATAAGGCTCTTGGGTCACTGCTGCCTCCTGAGCCAAAGCAGAAACAATTCTGGCCAGTGCTGCAATCTGTGAGGAACATCAATGGCCGATACAGTCATGTAAAGAGAAAACCACATTAATGCTTCCCATTCTCGAAGAACTAACCTTAGCTGCTCCTAATACATCTCTGAGGTGCCAAAGAAAAAGGGTCTTTCCTTGTTCCCTACTGCGTAATTACATCGCTCCAGCTGGGAAAGAAACTTCCAAGCAGACATTTTCTTCTTGCCCTCTTGCTCCTCTTTCCCACATTTATCATCTCTTCCCCTCCGCACTCCTGTGCAGAGCACTCCCAGCTCAGTCCCTGCATTCCTTAAAGATATTATATTCATACATATACACAGTACGCAGTAAAGGAAAGAGACAAAGTAAGAGAATATCGTTTATTTCTAGATAGATAAAAAGGAAGAGTAATTGCCTTTAGCCAGCAGGGTATGTAATAGCTGACCTCCTGCATCCTGCCTTTGATTTTCTCCTCATCGCAATCATCTTTCGCTGGCTAATTCCCAGCATTTTTCCCTCAGGCTGGCGGGTTGGCATGGATGGCTAGCAGCTGCCAGTATTTCTCCTCCCTGTCAGCTACGAGCCATACTAATGTTAGATGCCTGGCTCAGTCCCACCCAGGGTGCCGCATGCCTTCGCTTTCCAACATACTCAGCTTTTGCCAGCCTTGAATCCTGTCCTGCCTTTCTCCTTGCAAAAATTAACCAGGTGAGGGAGTTAACCCACGTCACCCGAAGCAGCAGATGACAGATTTCACAGGGCTAGACCTTGTGGGCAAACGGCAGGTTTCACAGGAGCCGTCAGGGAGCAGCAAAGCAGTAAGAACGCAGAGAAATTCAGCCCGTGGTGTGTGCTAACATCAACTTTGATCATCATTCTCTTAATAGCAAAGAGCAGAGCTGTGCAGATAAACAAACAAAAAGGCTCCCCAAGTACATCCCACCTCCTCTTCCTAAAAGAGATGCTGCTTCCCTTTGCCCCTTGGGAGATTTGTAAGCCACAGACAACTCCATTTAATCCTTCTGGAAGGCAACATTTCCAGCAGATAGTTCATTGCACTAAAAAAAGTCACCAGTAACCCTGAATCTTCAGATTCAAAAATTTGAGGGTTACAAGTAAAACTAACCAGCCTACCTGAGAAGCAAGTTGGTTTTACAACAGAAAGGACAGCATCAGACCAGTGCTAGAGAAACCCTGGTCTACTACTTCAGAAGACCTGTGTTTAACTTCACCAAAGAGAAAGGCATTTGGTGCTCTCATGGTTGGAATGACCAGGTGAAGGTTTTTTCAAATGTACACCCCAAAGTCAAAAAAACGCAAGCAAGGTCAGGAATTTCATCATTTCTAAGCTGTAGAAATCTAATGCAACTGAGGGGTTTTATTTGTTGTTGCTGTTTCTGTCTTTTCACCATTTAACTGCAACCTCAGCTTTCAGAAAGCCAAGTGAATTAAGACGTTTGCACAGACGATGCTCCTCCGTCCAGCGCCCAGCTTTCAGCTTGCCCACATAGACTCGCTGTGCACTTCTATTAGCAAAGCCAGGCAGGTAATAATAGCGAATAAAAAGCCTATTTGACGAAGCACTGGCTCCTTCTCAAGTAAAGCAGAGTACCACTACAACATGAATGACTCAATCATCTACTCGAGAGCTATTACTTGCAGCGATGAAGCAATGTTAATTGGATAATGGCCTGCTGCCAGCTAATATTGGCATGACCTACAATGCCCCTGGCTGACAGCCGTGTCTCTCTCTCTATCACACCTTTTTTTGTAATCTGCATGGGAAGTGGAAACCATTAAAAAAGCCTCCTAAGTGCCATTTAACTTCTTATCATGAATTAAAAGCTTAATTAAGTGTCTTGTTAAAGGAAGGAAGACCAGTTTTCGTGATTAAATAAAACAAAACAACAGTTAGGGGTATAGAGTGAATGACTAACTTTACAGCTTTAAATTCAGTTCTTGGAAAATATTAATTTTAGGTTGCATTTAACAGCAGCTGCTAGAGGAAAACTGCATCATTGCTGAAAAATACCCTGGGTGAAAAGCAAGTGAGGCTCTAGTTGCTTACCAAAGACTGCAAATGAAGAGAAAACTGCAGAAGTTAAGAGCTAAGAGAGTCCTTTTATATTAGCTGCGGGTAGCAGACACACTGCATTCCTCGAACTCTGCTCTGAGGGCTGATCATTCACACACCACGGCCACATCTGAGCCCTTGTTATTACGCAGCTGTTTTTCCAAGCACTTATCTACACCCTGAAATATGTTGCTTTAACAAAAGGTGTAGTACGAAATCGAATTACCGAGGCTAGCACAAAATGGTTTACATAAACTCTTCAATCAGAGCAGAATTAGCTCCAAACTGACTTAGTTTAAGTTGATTAGGGGAAGGTTTGAGCTGAGGCACATTAAGTCATGCTCGAAGTGACCTGAAACGTCTAATACAAAGTTTTGCAGCGGTTTAGAACCCTGAAAGTTCAACTAGTCCCAATTCTGTGTGTGCACAATGTCTCCCTACCGAAACGACTGGCGTATCATGAAGTTGGCTCTCACTTGTAATTGGATATAAACAAGAAATAATGTAAAAAGCATCTGTTCCCTGTTTAGCTAGACAACAGTTAACAATGTCTGGAAGCCAGATTAACAAAAAGACCCCAACATGCTATGAAGTAAAAAAAAAAAGTCTGCAATTTAGACTTCAGAGGTAGATTTACTGCTTTGAATAATCAAAAAGAAGTTCTTTTCTGTTGATGTTGAGCTCCCTCACACCAACATTACATGAGTGTAAAAGCTTTATATATAAAGCTTTATCCAGCTCCAACATCAAACCTTTCAGAAATACTACTGCTACTACTACGACTAATGCCCTTTCTCCACAACTGTGTACTTTAGCAGTTTTCAAATTACGCCAGAATTTAAAATGCAACGCATGTACGGTTGAACTTGAAAACAGTTTTGTTAATTTACGAGTGATCATCACCTTTGGAAGTTTTGAACTGTGAGACTGTATTTAAAAATTAGTTTCAATCTCTGTTTTTCCAGAACAACTACATACCAACATAAACTGTCTTTAAGCCTGAAAAAAGTATTGGCTCAGCACATTAACTTTCAACTTTTGTTTCAAATTTTTCCCCTGGAGTAATAACCCCCTACATGACAGATTAAGTCAGTTTTCACAGATACCTTTTAGAAATAACTCACGGGCTGCCAGAGCTCTGCAGACCATGAACTAAAAACAATAGCTTTGGGAAGAGCCATTCACTACTGAACTGAAAAAGATCCTGCTAACTTCTCTTAACGCAATATAACAAAGATGGTGTTTCCCCGCTCTAACAGCTTTTAAAACCCAGGAGCGTTTCAGTTCCTTTCGCGGGGAGCTCCGACACTGTTCTTTGTCGGAGGCACTTCCCATATGTACGCACAGGCAACTACCAAAGCGCCCAACACTTTGAAGCAGAGCAACCCCAGAAGCAGCACCTTAACCACGGAATAACTGAGAAATAATGAAGTAATTAATCTCTTTACCCCAAGTGACTACCATTTGTAAGGAAATTATTTAACTGACCACCTCCCATATAGCTACTCAAAGAAAGTAGCCACCAAGCAAATTAGATTCAATGCAGTTAACAGCAATTAATTTGCACGTTGAAAATATCTGTACAAGTAAGCATTGGTAACTGTAAGAGTCTTTTTTAACAGGCTAAGAGAGTTCTTTTGCAGGATGAGAAAGTTAAAGCCTTGGCGCTTTGCAACTAATAATAGCATGTGGCAAAGTAACAGTGGTGGTCTTAAGTGAAGCGTGACAATTTCAGAGTACTGGGAAAATCCTTAAGAACTAGATTCACTGCTTCTGCAAATCCATAGACTTCACTGGAACTGAAACAGCAGCCCGTATAACCCTAAGTCACTAAAACTCTTTAATCTTTCATTGAGATATATTCTAAAACGTAAAACTCCAATACTTCAGTTATCCAAAGGGGATTCACTTAAATGGAAATCATTTATGGTTGGAGTGGAGGAATTTTTTTAACATAGTATCTCATACGAAACACACAAAAAGACAAACCTTTGTGCTTTAAATCTTCGGTGTCACATGAACATAGGACTGGGTCACCAAGTGCAGTCACACCAGGATGCCCCCAGCCCCCTGCTCCTCCCGCTGGCCTGCAGCACAGCACCTCACTGCTCCTGTGATTAGAAAGCTGCTAATTGCCAATCTACTTTTACCAAACGCCAGTTGAAACCAATCAATGCTTGTGTCACCACTGTCTTTTAGTATTAAAGAGAAACTCCTCCTCTCAGCTGTTCCATCTCCTCTGCCCACACAGAGCTGTAGCACGTCTCAGTTGTCACACCAGCAGTATGAACCTGCCATGGTCTTGCCTTCTCCTCCTTTAGGCCTGGCTCCTTCTTCTGAACATCTCAGTATACGCTTACTCCTGTATATTCTTATTTGAATTTAAATTATTTTTCTTTACCTAATAGGACCTGAATCATACCTGAAGGTCTCACCAAGGCTTTGTAGAAGAGCACTGATACTCTCCTGCCTCTTTGTACCTGTGCACCCCTGGGCATGTTTTGTCACCTCTCTGCTCCTGCCCTTGCTTTGCGGTGCGATAGCTATGAGACACTGACTGACACTCGATTCTTCCACTGGAAATTATTAGTGGACGCTGCAGAATCAGTGCGCATCCTAGCGCGTCCTCTGCGATATCTCTAAACTCCTATGCAAAATGTCTGGGTTGAAATTGCTTCATGAGTAATATTCAGTGTCAAGGCTCGTGAAGTCACAACCGGTGACCTATTTCTTCTAATGCTCTCCAACTTGTGCCGTGACAACATCACGATGCTGTTGAAGTCTCTGGAGGGCTAAACCAGAGGTGGAAAAATGGGGTGAGACACTTTGGGACCCGTCATCATTTAAAAACACACCGTGCTGCTCCATGGGCGTTAAGCAAATGATGGTGAAAAACCCTCTGTATCCCAAAGTACCTTCCCACTGAGCAACTGCCGTCCCATGCATGGGTACCTCACCACCCTTCTCGTGCTGCTCGTCCCAACCAGAGATGCCGGTCAGGCAGTGCTGAGGCGGTGGGTGACGGCAGCCCGGCCCAGCCGGCACACCTCTCCCCTCTGTGGGCAACGAGGCCAGCGGCGTGCCCTACAGTAGCTGTGCTGTCATGGCTGTACAGCTGTGAGGAAATTACAGTGGGGGTGGAAGCCAGGCAGTCAGATTTTGTGGTAAAATAAACTTAACTTTCCAGTGAGGTACGTATTTTCTACGTTCCTTGGCTTCCTGCTGTGGGAGCCATGCCGCATAAGAAAAACCCTGCTTTTTGACAGACCGTGTTCATGGTTTCTCGGTGGAAAACACATGGCCCGAAGCAGTTAAATCCAAACTTGTTGTGAGCGGAGGCGAGAGGAAGCAAGGCTGAATGAGGTGCAGGAGAGGGGAAAGAGGAGGATGAGGATATGAGCTGCCGAAGAGGGGTGGACAGCAATGAGGCTCCCAACAAGGTGACAGCTCAAATGATTTTTTAACAATAACCTGCTGGCTAGCAGTCGCATCATCCCTTTCAAATTTCCTGTCTGGAAGAGCAGAAGAATATCAGGGTCCTGATAACACCCTGAACGAAGTCACAGTAATTAAGCGTTTGGGTACGACTCCCTCGGCAGCAGTGACAAAGGTGAGCTGAAGCATCTTAAAGCTTTGCCCCCATAACTGTTAGGAGTTACTGGTGGTGAGGAAGGCTGGCGTGAACATGTCCATCCTTCAGCAATTTGCAACCCACCCAAACACAAAACCCACATCCAGAGGCATGCTGGGGCAGGCACCGACACCCATGCCACGCTCCCCTTGACCACCTTCATGGACCACGGAGGTCTTCCTCACCACGCGGGATGGAGGGGGCTCGTGTTTACAGTGGGGGCACGGCGACATACTGTACCTCCTCCGGCAGGCTGACCACCAGGTCATTTTCCGTCTGCCCTACCAAGGCCTGCAAGAAGTACTCGCTGCAGGCAGCCAGCACAGCCCGGTGGGCGCGGAACTCCTTCCCCTCCACGATCAGCGTCACGTCACAGAGAATGTCCTGCTTCCGCTGGTCATTTAAGCAGAGGAGAATATTGGTACAGTGCACCGTTGACTCATACACATACATGGGGGAGTCAGTCTTCTCATCCACAGACATGCCGTTCACACCCTGCAGGGGAGAAGGGAGGCAGAAAACACAATGTGGTGAGAAGCAACGCAGTCGCCGGGCGAACGTGGTGCAGTGGGATGCTGCCCCGTTTCTGGATACCCCAGGATCATGGCCAAGCAGCCCATCAATTCTTCAATCTGAGCAAGTTGAAGGGTGTTCGTTGCCATTGGCTTTCACTCTGCTGCACTTCGATTACCTACTCCCCCCCAACTTCCCCCCTCAAAACCAAAACAGGGTTTAGATGGAGTGCAAAGTGCTTTCCTTCAACCACCTACTATGCATTTACAATTTTTGATTTAGTAGAGGCAACAATATGGGGACATGGGAAATTTTAGAAGATTTTCACAAAAAAAGCAAGACTGACTGTCAGGTCTTCTAATAGTGAAAAAAAAAAGGGCTTTGTGCTTGCTTCTGGTATTTTCAGATTAAGGGAAAAACCCTCAAAACCCCAGACTATTCTCCAGCAGACAGGCTGCACTGCGTGTTCACACTGAAGATCTTGGCTCAAGTGAAAGGCAAGGTTGAACCATACCTGATGAAGACAAGCCACTAACTACAGTGACTTCATTTCTCAATCAGAATTAGAGTAATTTTAAGCCTTAAGGAGGAGAGAAAGATGTTTAGTTGCTTCAGAAGAAATCTGTTTCCAGGTATGGCTAAAGCAAAATGCCTTCACCAGTGGTTTAACGCCATTTACAGAAAAGAGAATTCACAGAAAATTTCTGAATTCCAGACTCACAGACCCAAGAAAATCCCTCGACTCATGTGGAGGTCCAGCCCCAGGGTGGCAGGGCAGCACGTGGGTGCGGGGGCTGCTCCTGCCTGCAGAGGAGTCTCCCTCCCCTGACAGCAGAGCAGAGGTTGGAAGGATGTAAGACACCCGTTACAACTGTCTGAGCTAGGAACTTCTCTGCCTGATGTTCTGCAATTTCTGACACATGTAGAACTGGTAATGCCTCTGAACACGGGGTGGTGATGGTGGTGGAGATCAGCTTCCCCCAAGATCCAAGACCACATGAACCCCTTCACACTTGAACACATTGAAGTAATTCTTTTACCCAGAACTTTCTGCCCAGCATCAGACTAAATCTTCTTTGCCTTATTTTCCCATTTCAATTTCTCTGAATAGAAAAGTATAAATGCCTAGTGCTGTGTCTGAACATACTACATACTCCCAAAAAACCCTAACACACTTGTTTTAGGGCTTACATAGGAAAAAGGATTATTTGTATGTAGTATTCTATCTGCTGCTGAAAGGAAAGTTGTGCAAATGCACAAACTTCAAGTATTTTAAGGATTTTTTTTTTCTTATTGCGAACAACATCCGCCTTCTGAGAGGTAAAATTCAGAGCACACAGGGCTAAGGGCAACAGACGGCGGCATTTTGGTATAATATCGCTGCACTGTAAATACCTGACCACTATAGCGAGTAGCAGAGAAATTCCTTCTCTGCGACTTTTTAATGTGGATCTCTGCAGCTTTTTCCTTTGCTAGTACAATATCCAGGTACACGAGTAGACATAACACGACTTGAAACTGTATCTCTTGCCATGAGTTCAAACCAGGGTACCGTTTTCCTACAGTGTCATTTGAAAGATACTAATAATCTAGACAAGAATGGACTTAAGAGCATCTGCTTGTTACTTGTAAGTATTTACTAGATTTCTGAACCATAACTCCATCTTCCCACCTTTACAGGAATACTTTTAAGCCATTCGCTATGATGACTCTTTCTACAAAACAGGTACTTTTGCCAACGTTATAAAACCATAGTATTACTGGAAGTCTTAATGGGATGCTTACAGCTTCTCTTTTCCTGGTATTTTCAATATTTACTGCTGCCTTACGCTACACTTCTGAGTATGCAGCTGAAATGCCTACATGAACAGAAAAAAACCCACCCAACCAACCCAGATTAGCCTTTCACTGACTTTAGAGAGAAGATACATAGCTGCTTACTGATCTGCATATAGGTAGGGGAGGGAGACACTTTGGGTTTTTTTATGCTACTGGATGGATTTCTTAACCAGAAGAAAATTAAATTATTTTTTTTTCTCCTCATAAATTGAGACTAACTAGAAAAATTGACAGCAATCATTTTATTAGCACTCTGGTAAGGTAAAAGAGAAAACGATACTCAGCTCATCCCACTCATAGCTTTCTGTGTAACTGAACGCTGATGCTAACGATAGTGTTACAATGATGTTCTAAGTGGTCACTCTTGCGTGCTACGAAACGCAAGAGTTTACAAGAACAATCTAGTGGGAAAACCTGAGAGTTGCAAATGACAATGCAAAGGGGAAAGCATTGATTTTTTTTTTTCCTTTTTTTCCAGGCATATCTTATGCCTGTAATGTCTCAGACGATGAAAAAATGTACAAGAAACCTGAAACCTGGCAGGTAATGAACAGAACATCAATTATATTTTCAGTGCCTTTTTTAAAAAAACAAAAACCACTGTTTGCCTGAAATTGAAATCCTTTTCTACAGTAATAGTGCAATTTGTGTGAATCAAACCCTGAATTACTTGGTTACTAATTAGTAATTTCCCGCTTTTTAACTACAGCTCTCATCAAGTGTATTTTTAAAAAAAATTCATTGCATGCCCTGTGAAATGCTGAAAATACCACGGTGTATTTCCCCGCTGGTGAGCGAGCCTGCCTTCTGTGCTAGGAAACCTGACCGATGCGGTACTGAGATACTGGGGCCGTAAATCGCACCGTCCGCTCCAGCGGATCCCTAGCTACGCTCCTGGGAAGGAGCTCCACCCAGCTGCCTATATCGCCATGCTTTCCCAAGGCTACTGCTGTGTCTCCAGGGGCTTCCCAAAAGTGGATCCACGCCGTGCCCCTTCCCACAGCCGCTGAGAATCCACATGGATGCCCTGGCCGGCGGCTACCCGACACAGACTTCCCCTGGCCGTGCCCCTGCCCGCTCCAGGATGCACCCTGAGCCCTCCATTGCGCACAGGGAAACCGGGGCTAGGCTACAGCTCAGGACCACCTATTTATCAGCTTTTAGTGTTTCAACACAAGTGATTTACGGGCTTCCCTTTTCCACGATCTGCCACTGACTGAGTGACCTCCAGGCACGAGGTGTTTCCTCTCCAGGAGCGCTTTATCCTGCGGGACAGGAGCAAGACGGTGAAACCTTGCACTGGGAAGTATTTTGTTCATTTTCACAGGGAAAGGGGTTTAGAGTGCAAAGAGAAAAGGTCACCGCAGGGCTTTGGCACGTAGTAGCAAGAAAATCAGCAGAATCCACCTTTTTTATTTTTTGCTCTCCTCCGAAGAGAAAAGTAGGGATTGAGTATTAACTTTGAACTCTGAGGCAAGCCAGGCTGGAAGTCTTTTATACAGTGTTAATTCAAACTGCATAATTTTTTTGCTGAATTCAGTATTGTGCTTAGTTTGCAGAACCTTCTTCATGGAAATCATTGCTACACACTTGGTATTTCTTCAAACCGAAGAGAGAATGTCTTAGCAAGCCTTTCTCTGGCTCAAAAGAACACGCTGTGCATTTGTTTGCATATAGGTCACCATACTGCCAGAAAAAGCCTCTTTGAAACAAAAGTTTCCAGAAACTGGCACAGACTATTGCGGGCAAGGAAAGCACCATTGAAACCTCCCCCAAAAAAGTTGCTGGTAAAGGCCAGTAACTGCAGTGATGTGAACTGGAACGTTGCTTACACGGTCCTTCCACAGCGACGGGTGGGAGAGCCCAGCGAGCCCTTCTGCATGGGCAGCGTGGAGGAGGCAGGTAAAATCTCAGGAGATCCCAAAAGTGGCTCATGGAACATCCGAACCACTTTGGTTTGCAGCACGTCATCTCTGCTGGCTGGCGCTCACCCAAAACTCTCCAGGAACTCATAAAGGCACTGCCTGAGCTGCTACCAAAAATACATTACCTATCACGAAAAAACCAGCTCCTGCCTCACAAGACTAGAGGGCAGGCAATGTGGTGTCTGTTTTTAAAGGGAAACATCAGGGGAGAGAAAATCTTATCAAGACAGACCAGAAAGTCCTGCATCAGAACTGGGTTAATTACGTGAAAAGGTAAAACTCGATCATGGCACAGCTACAGAGCACTTAACCAGGCAAATTATCATCGTGACAAAGCAGCCTGGCTTCTGCAAGGGGAAGTCATGTCTCTGATGGGCTCTATTAGAATTCCTGAAGTGTGTCAAATTAGCAGTGAGGAACACGGGTACATGTAATTAGTGTTGACTTTCAGAAATCTTTTGACAAAACCTTTACAAAAGGCTGCTAGAGAAGCTCAGTTGTCATAAGGTGAGAAGTTGCATCAGACTGGAAATCGCTTAGGCTAAACCGTATCCAACAGAGAAGGGATGCAGGGGCAATTTTCAGCAGGTTAACAGTGAAATTCCTCCAGAAACAGGACAGCGGCAGTACTGGTTCACATCTGCCTGGGGTCATGCCATACAACACGCCTGAGCTCCTCTGATCTCTGAAGTTAAAGCAGGGTTGGGCACACTTAGTACTTGGATAGGAGACTTCCCTGGGCATACCAGGGTCGTAACAGCAGCCTGCCGCTCCTACAGCGAGGTCATCGAGAAGATGGGAACCAGACACTGGGAGCAATTTGAAACAACAGAGGTTTAGACTGGACATAAGGAAAAACTGAGGTTGCCTGGAGAGGCTGTGTCATCTCCATCCTTGGAGGTTTTCAAGACTAGACTGGATATAGAGCCGAGCAACCTGCTCTGATCTCAGAGCCGACCTGCTTTGAGCAGGAGGCTGTGCTAGGAACCTCCTCAGGTCCTTTCCAGCATGAATTATCTGATGATCCTACATTGATTAGTGACCTAGAAGTTCACAGACCATGACAGGGAGACTGAATTTGATAAAATTAGTTCAAATGTCAAAGGTAATAGGGATCATTGGGAATTTAAAAAAGACTTAATATAAACATGAATTAGACACCAACAATGTGAAACACTAAATCCAGGGCAATCTGTTATACACAATTGGCAATTAGAGGGAAAAAAAAAAAATTACAGAATGGTTGAGGTTGGAGAGGAACTCTAGATACCATCTCGTCCAGCCTTCCTACTCAAAGCGGGGTGACGCAGAGAAGGCTGCTCAGGACTGCGGGCAGTAGGGTTTTGAGTCTCTCAAAGGTGGAGACCCCACACCATCTCTGGACATCCTGCTCCAGTGTTTGACCACTGTCACAGTAAACCAGGCACTTATCAACCTGGAATCTCAGCTCCAATTTGGAGTCTCTCATGAGAAAGACAGACTGGAGATAGACAGACTGTCATTGCCTAGAGACAGATTTCAGAGAGAGAGAAATATTTTAATAAGGAGATACATTTTCTAGTTACTTCTGGTGTAGTACACTGTTATATAGCGTCTGCATCTGATTACTGATGTTGAAACAGAGAGAACAGAAATCCTCCGGAGAACAATGAAAAAGATTATTGGCCAGGAAAGAGAAAAAGCCCTCCTCAACATGTATTCATTCAATTCAATAAACACTATACAAATAATGCAAAATAAAGAGGTCAAAGCAGCACTGCTATTTATTGTTTCTCGTGTTGCAAATAGGAGAGGACGCCCAAGTAAAAGAAGCAAGACAAACGCAGGATTTATGAAAAGAAGAGTTGTGATTCCTGACCATAGAAACGAACTGAAATTGTACCCCGTACTCACAGGAAGATCCCTGTTTTGTTTTTCCTGAGAGATTTCACCGTCACTGCCACAAACCATACGTACAACTGACCACTGCTGCATGGTACTGGCCAAAGAACTCACTGCATTTGCAAAAGGATTAGTCACTCCTAATAAAAATACCCAGGGCCGCATTACTCGGGGTAGGAGTTTACATGGAATGAACACTGACATGCTCCAGCGCACCGGCCAACAACAAACTGCCTGGGCAGAGGAACGTGTCTGTATTATCCATCTTTCCTGACCTACTAACCACTTTCTCAGAAACAAATTATTGAATGGATGCCAACACAGATGAAACCCCAAATCTCTCACCTCCACACATGCCTCCTAGACCCTCGCCTCCTCTGCCCCCACCTGCAGAAGACTGCGATGGGCATGCTGCCCTGCGCTCCCCTCTCTCCAACGGGCACTGAAGTTGCATGGGACCAAGCTCTTGAGGGCAAGCAGTAGAAAACATCCGTCCAAAGACTACGTGTGGTGGGTGTCACTAACACCAGGGGCTCCCGTGCCCACTAGCATCAGCCGAGCAGCGGGTTTAGGACATGAGAAGCCATCAGATATTAAGGTCAGCTCATAAAAGGTGCACAGGTTGCAGTGGAAGCGTCTTTGTAGCCTCTCCACGGCAAAACACCAGCGAGGAAGGGGATGGGGTGAAAAGAGAGGCCTAAAGGCGTCATCTCATCCCATGAAACAACAGCTCACTTGTATCCCAGGAGGTGTAAGCAGGACATCAGATCTACAACAGTGCACAGAGGACTCCCAACAACTTCATGGTAAAGGCCTGGAAAGGTTTATCGGTATCTCCTCATTATGCCTGTAATGGTACATTTTAGTATGGACGCCATCAGATAACACTGTGTGATTTCTCATTTAGGCATCGCAGTACCTGACCCGGTGTAAAACGAACCGCAGGTTTTGTCTGGAAGCATAAGCTGGAGATGGCATTATATCCTGCTATACAAGGTGACTCCCGGCTTTCTCCTGATCGTGTTAAGAGAGGATCAATACTCAACTAGGGTTATTTTTAGTTCCAGTTCACATTCTTCCAATCAGCTCCAGTAACAGTAAAAAATAAGACACTTGGGAATAACTTGAAGTGGTCAGCTTGCACGCTTCTAAGGCTCTTTGGTCAGAGGTAGCTGGAAAGTCTGCACCGCAGATTTGCATGTAAACATCTGACAGTATTTCTGTTCAACAGGATGCAGAGAGTGTGCAAAAGTGCTCTTTTGTTCTGAGGTTTCTGGTTATTTTTTTTTCCCTAACAATTTAGCAAAAGGTACTAAGAAAAAAATGGGGAGGATGATGATAAAATAATGAAAAAGTTGAGAGGAACTTGTACTTCTGACTAATGGCAGCAAAAGCACATCAGACTTGACAGTTTTTAGGGATAAACATGCACTGTTTTTAAGTGGCAAGTGGGAGGAAAATAATTTTCCAGGCTTCCTTCCCCATCTCCTAATATTTTTTCTATGGAAAGACTCGTTCTGTGTAATCAACACTTTGGTTTTAAAGAAATTTATCAATAACTGACACTTCAGAGCTCCTAAAATGACCATCCTTATAACTGGTTATTACGATCTCTCAATTATAGCTATAACAACAAAGGATATGATTATATTGTCACTGCTTTCCTTTAAAAAGAAACTATTGAAAGGCCTAATGATTAATTCACCATTTTTGAGAGCTCACTGTAATGACAGAAGACTATATACAAAGGTCGCTTCAGTGAGCCCATTATTCAATTAATAAATGTTGAATACCAAGCAGTCATAGTCATATGAAACTCCCAAGAATTGTCTGAATTTTTAACCAATTAATTATCAATTACAACATCATAAAACACCAGCACAAAAATAGAAATAACGAAATTTAATTATACATTATTCTTCTTAGTTGCTGCAAATACTATACAAGACTGATTTTGATTAATAATTCATACCGCAATAAAGTATCAGGAAAGATAATTATACTGTGCCACAATTCTCACACTGATTTCTGTAATTACAGATTACAACAGTGTTAGCAATTTAAAAAGGTTAGGGAGCAGTGGTAATTTGCTATGTCATCCTCAGCAATATTAATGTCTTCTTCTCTGAGCACCCCAGATAATTGAAAATAGACTTGCGGGCCGACAGGCTACATGGGCTTGCCTCCTGCCAACCATACTGCAGGTGCCAGGGCCGTCAGCAAGAACGTCTTCAGAACTGAGCTTTTCACGTTGTTCAAGTAACTCCTGCTG
>NW_009622537.1:51814-55286 GCF_000690535.1 Cariama cristata
TACAGGGACAAGTGGAAAAGACAGTGTGGATGTGGAGCATTCTTGGCTGGCAGCTGTAGATACGCGTTGCTGCTGATAGTGATGGCTGGTGCTTCTGACCCTACCGCCTCAAAGCAAGACCTTCGTTTGACCATGAGGGGGAAGGGGGATAGCTAAGAGAAACCTGAGAGAGGATTTAACCCTGGGCCCTCTAGAGAGGCAGGTCTGGCTGGGCACGCATCAGGGCTCTGCAGACATTTGGTGATACTTCCTAAAGGCAAGAATTCACATTGCTGAAGAGGCCACATCGCTCCGACACATCAAGCGTTCACAGCGCAAGGGAGCACCCTCCGAACTGCTAAACAGAATCACAGAATCGGTTTGGTTGGAAGAGACCTCTGGGATCATCGAGTCCAACCTTTGCCCTAACACCCCCATGTCAACTAGACCATGGCAGTAAGTGCCATGTCCAGTCTTTTCTTAAACACCTCCAGGGACGGTGACTCCACCATCTCCCTGGGCAGCCCATTCCAGTGCCTAATGCCCACGGTTCAAGGGCCACGAACTGGTCCCTGATGAGCTACACCACAGGCAGTGAGCAGAAGCATCAGTGCCTGGGCTGGCTGCAGAGCTGGGCCATGAGCCCTGTTTCTGTATGGCAAGTTTCACGTACTTTTGAAGTACAGATGAGAATACTGGAAATTCATTCCTTAGCTTAAACCGACAGGAACAGGGATGCATCCTCCAGACCATGGAATAGCTGCTTTTGCACAGCCCATACACCATCACAGCACAGAGGCTTTGATGTAGGAAGCAAGCCCCATTGCAAAAGTCACTTACTGGCTGTTATACTGGACCTAGACTCCTCTGCACAACTGGATAGAGACTAGGGGAAAAAAAAGGGACTCTGATCCTGCAGATCTTTAAACAGAACTGCTGAATATAACTTTTGTCTGTAGCATTTTGGTTACGTACAATTGTTTTGCTATTGGCACGTTACATACACGAACAGAAATGTACCACAGCTTCATTTGTGCAATGGATCTTGGTTTTCGTTTGTTTGTTTGTGTTTTCTTTTGAATTAGTGTCAGGATGCCCATAGCCTCCATGATGAATGTTTACTTAAACCCCAGGTGCCTACTGTAAAGAAACTGCACTTCAGGTTGTTCAGAGACTGGTACCATTAGGACGCAGGGACTCCCAATGGAGGTTGCTTTGAAGAGTCCAAATAGATTTATGTTCCACATACAGATAAAACCTATTTCTTGACTTCAGAGGGTTGTGCTGTTACTGTTTTTTGAGACAGTAACCTAGCTGAACAAGAGAATGATAGCTCGCTGTCTTTAGGAACTCCATTTAACATGCAAATAATGTTTACACATGGTACATGCATTGACATATACATTCTGTACAGGCCCACTAGGCAAAGTATACATGTGCATGTTTTTATGACTCAGGAAAAATTACATAATTATACCACTAATTATCCTACACTCAGTAAGTCAGGCTTAGTTTAACATGTATTTTCAATGTCCTTTAAATATAAATGATGATGCCTTCAGGAGAGAGGCACAGTAGACAGGGTGGGGGAAGATGGCCCGAGGGCTGGAGCACCTCTGCTGTGAGGACAGGCCGAGAGAGCTGGGGTTGTTCAGCCTGGAGAAGAGAAGGCTCCAGGGAGACCTTGGGGCAGCCTTCCAGGACCTAAAGGGGACGACAAGAAAGCTGGGGAGGGATTTTCTACAAGGGCCTGGAGTGACAGGACAAGGGACCATGGCTTTAAACTCGAAGAGGGAAGATTTAGATGAGATATTAGGGAGAAATTTTTCATGGTGAGGGTGGTGAGGCACTGGCACAGGTTTCCCAGAGATGTCCCGTCCCTGGAAGTGTTCAAGACCAGGTTGGATGGGGCTTTGAGCAACCTGCTCTAGTGGAAGGTGTCACTGCCCATGGCAGGGGGGTTGGAACCAGGTGAGCTTTAAGATCCCTTCCAACCAAACCATTCTATGGTTCTATGAAGACACAGACCAGGTAGGAAAAGAGAAGGAACAACAGAATAACTGCCCTCTGTTCTTATTTCTCAGAAGCCACTCAACTGACATATACGTACATGGAAAGTGACAAACACAGAAGAACTCTTCCCTGATAAAGTCTCTTCTCATGGCTTTCACATTGCTCTTTACAGTAGCTGCCTACGGTGAAGGGGACTGGAACCAAGTCTGCTACTCAAAACAGCTTATTCAAACCAGAACGGGGAATGCCCAATACTGAAACAGTGCCAGGAAACCGCCAAGCAAAACAAACAACGTATTATGTTTTTCTGAAGTGGTCAATGGCTTCAGGACCTTGGGGAAAAGACACAACCTTTTGAGTTATTCTTGGGTAAGATGGATTGACCAGATTAAAGAATCAGAGGGGGAAAAATGAAGTAGTGATTTGTTTTTATCTTGCCCTCCAGCTTGGTGAGCTCTCTGAAAAGATTTAAGGTCTGCTCACAAATGGAGCCTGGAAATTCTGGCCAAGAGCCCACTAGATTTAGGTCCTGCCTTCCTTGCTTCAAATGAGTATTTTGGGGCTTTGGTTAGAAGACTGACAGGGTGATATGGCTTTCCCCCTTTTCCTAAACCTTTAAATAATTTACGTGTACTTCTATGGGCGTATGTGCACGTGTATGTATGTATCATCTGCACTACCATATCTGTCTGAAATGATGAAATTGCTGAAGCATAAATGGTTGGTCAAGTATCCAGGCCACTTGCCAGTATGACAATACTTTGGGATAGTAAAGAATGTGTCTTTCTATTTGAAATCTCTTTTGCTAATACGACTATGAGAACAAAGGCCAGGCTGATATTGACGCACTACCACCGGTGTTTGGAAGCTACAAATTATGAACAACGGCACTGTTCCGCTCCTTTTAGTAGCCCTTTAATGTGAAAGATTATGCCAACAAGTTATCTGAGTGAAAGCTATTCATTTCCCTTAGGTTTTATTCTCAATGAAGCCCAGCCTTTAAAAACTCCAGTAGAGTTCAGTGCCGAAGCTCTGTATGTGAAATTTTCGGTTGCTATCAAATAAGCACTGTTTTTGATTTTTTCCAAGGGAAAACAGAAAAGTTCTCTCTGAAAATTATGTCTCCTGGTTAATTTTCTCTTCACTTCTCAAACTGTACTAATTATTGCTTTTCCAGCCTATCTGCAGAGCTGGTGGAAGAAGTTCTGTCTACATGGGAGGGTACGGCCAAAACCACTGCTAACATCAACAACTACTCAAATTGTAGAGGCTGCAAAAATGACAAAAGCCCATTTTCTCCTGTCATACTGCATAGTTGTTATGAGAAAAATCTGCTCTCGTGTTTTTAATTCCTAAAATGCAAGCTCTTCATCTTTGCTGCAAGTTAGCAGGTGTTCAGAATACCCTTCATGTTTCCTTGGGACACGAACTGGCATGTCCTTTGGAACACGTCTGTTGTGATTAATGTGTGAAGAGCAGG
>NW_009622537.1:55357-75422 GCF_000690535.1 Cariama cristata
AGAGTACAGGTGTCACCTTCTCCTTGGAGACCCGGCCGCTATCTGTTTGTGCAGCGTTTTCCACAACCAAACAGATATCACCAATAATATTCTCCTTTGACAACATATGTACTGAAGGAAAAATGTTTCCTTATGGTTAAATCACAGATTTTTATTAATCTAGAAACAAAAGAATAAATAAATAAATTCTAGTGACTACTGCATTAGGATCCACAGATTTACAGGTCTGAACCTCGGAAGGCCTATCAACACATGCAAAAAACATTTTTCACATGTTTTTCTAACCATCTAATGATCAGAAGGTCACTGAAATGACTATTTAGAAACTCACAGAGCAAGTGCCAAGGGAATACCTGGATTATGCCAAGGGATTCTGACAGCGGTTTTGATCCTGCAAGGATCTGAGAATTGCCATTTTGTTTGAGGTTTAAGCAAGAGTTGCAAGCCTTCCCACCATCCTCAGAGTCTGGCACATGCCTAGATTCCTATTTAAAGTCCCTTCATCCACGGACTGGCCCTTATTCTGGAACTAACTGCCTTTCCTGTTGCAGACAATAAATCATCCCACGGATAAAGGCGCACGGAAAGCAATCACTTCTGCTGCCAACACCTACCAGGCTACAGTCGAGGTAAGGAGAGGATGTGGGACAGAAACGGGCATTTTGACCGAGTGCAGCTGCAGCCTGAAGGAGCCCAGAGAGAAAGAAAAGATTTGATGCATTTGGGTCCTGGTTCTGAGGATAAGTACAGCCAGTGTGGCATCTGCACCTATAGTTTTTGAGAGGACTGCAAAGACAGCAGAAGGCAAAAACAAGCTTTCCTTCTCCTGCAAGATCCAGAGGAGCTTAAGAAAGCTTCTTTGCCATGATAAAGAACGAGGGATTAAAGCTGCAAAGGCTGCTATAAGAAGAACTTGGATTTTATCTTTGTTTGAGGATACTTGTATTATTTGTTGAGCTTTTCATGCAGCTTTTTGAAGTTTGTTTGGTTTCTTTGCCTCCACAGAACGACAATGTACTCAACACGCTTAAAGCCGCAAAAGCCATCAACTCAAATCAAATAGGAGATTAACACGCAACCCCCCAAACAGGGGAAACAGAGCAGCTTGATTATTTCTGTTTGAATTAGCTCACTCTGTCATGGGAGTTTTAATCTCAGAGTGTTCCTTATACCGTTCACAAACCCAAAAGGCAGAAAGGACCACCTAACCCGGCCTCCTAAAGGCAGTACCAACAGTCGCCTTTATAATGCAGACTTGCAATCCCCACAGAGCAAGGAAAACCAGCGGTTTGTTTGACAAGCTCTCTCTTCAACTGTTACTGGAATTATCTATACCTTTAGCCTCCAAGTTCTCTCTTGACAGATCCTGAAATAGCTGTTCCGCTGTTTTACCCTGGACTGACGTCAAGCTAAACCAGCCTTCAGTTCCCCGGGACATCCCTTTTATCTTTTTGAAATATCGGAAATACAGTTGGCAGCCCTCCAATTTTCTGGAATTTCCCCTGTTTCCCAAGATTTATTATAAATTAACAGCCACTTAACAGGGCTTTTCAGCTACCTCCTTTAAGGCTCCTGGATGTAAAAGTACTAGGATGTGAAAATGTTTAATTTCAACCACTCCTGCCTGTCTCAGATCCTCCTTTGCTATAAGCTGCAAACTTTCTCTTCTTTCCACATCACCGCACAGGTTGGACACATCCTCTTCTACCATTTCAAATACAAAAACCATCTAGGGAACATTTCTGCCTTTTTTATTTTCCCTTTTTTTGATATTCAATTAATTAATGTTTTATCATGACTTCTATTTCTTCATTTAACAAGAATGGCTTCTCATTAGACTAACGTTTTTTGTTATTGATGGCAGTGTAAAATCATAATTTTGAGCAGCTGGCAGAATGTTCTTCAACAATTCCCAGTGCGTTCGACGCTTTTTACTTTAAATGTAATGTTATGCCAACACAACAGGTTCTAACTTTGGAAAACATCTTTTTCAGTTCTGAGTACAGTGCATGCATAAATTTATAATCTCCTGGTAGGTGCTGTACTCTGCTTGCACAAGGTCACCGCATGGGATTTGAGGCCCCGTGATTCACATTATTTAAGCCTGTCCACAAATAACGGCGTTTGACAAACTGCTTCCCTTCTTGCTTCGTTTTCTCATGCAACAAGTTGTAAACCTTTATTTTCCAGTCCCTTTTTAAGAGAATCACTCCCATTGAAGCTCTTTTGGATTCCTGCTCGTGTGTCACTCTCTCTAATGCCTCTCCCATAACGCTAAGAATCTGTGCAACCCTAACGGTTTAGACTTAGATATCCTGAAAGTGCCCTAAGGCTGGTTTATGTGGTTGGGTATTCACTGATGTCACTCTCCCCCTCTGTGGTTAGTTTACAGTCCCTATTTGCTCATCCGTCTCCAAGGAGAACGTACTATCGGTAGAGTAGGAGGCCACCAAACCCAGACATTCCCCACCGTCTCTGCAGACCCACAAAATCCCAAGCTGTCCTCCACCCTCGGCAGCGTGGCGAGCACGACCTGCTGCTACCTGTCGCCTTCCCTCTCCTTTCACCGGGGACAGACACGCCAGGACATCTGACTGTACCATATCTAAGGGTAACACAAAACAAATCAGTGAGGACCTTGTCCCCGCAGTGGCAATCACCATTGCCACCCTACTTTCAGGACCACGGCAGGTTTGCTCAGGGCTGTGTTTCAGGCAGTTGTGACCTATGGAAGCTTTGCCTGGCTGATGAAATGTACCCCATACCTACAGTCTGGACAATCTTTAAGAGATAACAGTATTTGATGTACGAGCAAATGCTTTTTTTCTAAGAAGAAAAAAGTCTGTGTGCTTTTTCTGATGTGAATTGAGAAGCTATATTCTCCATAGATCTCGGAGACATGCAATTAAAGACTGTCAAATTTGCATGCACACAGGATCCAGTTGAAGGCTGAGCAGGCGATGTTATAACATTTCTCACTTGACTTGACAACCTTATATTCTTTTAACAGCTTCTGTGCATGATTTCCTTACCTTAAACAAACTAAAGGTGCCATTGTGTAACCTGAACCTCAAGCCCACGTGGGCCAGGAGGAGAGCGGGAGCCACGAGATTTCTGCTTCCCACGCGGCGCTGGCTGACCATCACTGCTCCGCAAAATCACAGCCAGGCAGTCCACAACACCACACCAGATACGGACGGAGTGAGCAGAGTGCAGCTCTGCAGATTCCCCTGCTTTGCCAGAAACCAGATTTCCAAGGCAGCCTTAAGCAGATGCCATCAGCTGCCCTGGGCTTTCTTTTCCAAAGTTTCTGGCTGGTCAGATGGATTTCCATGGGAATAGCAACAGCAACGACTGTGCCTGTGGCCCCAAACTCACTCTCCAGCTGAGATCTCATGTCTTTGCTCCACAGCATGGGGGCACCAGAGCTTTAGAAGAGCTCAAAAACATGCTGAACATCAGAAAATCAACACATAATTTCAAGCTTTATTTTCTTTTTTACTTCCCCCTCAGCTGAAACACTTTGGCAGTGGTTTTCCAACTACAAGCTGAGAGAACAACACAGCAAGAAAACTGTGACCCTGTGCACCTGAAGTCTGGCAAACCTACCGGGGTTCCCAGTAAGGCTTTGTAGAGGGAAATGACGAGGCACAAGGCAGGCAGTCCTATTTCTGGTGCACACGTAGAGTGAGAAGCACTGGGAGGTCTACATGCAACAAGACTTAGCTGGCACATTCCAGCACTTACTCAGCAAGGTGTTGAGTGTCTTTAAAGCATGCCCTTTAATGAGATTTGAGATCCTCTGCAACGAGCAGGATCAAACCACAAAAAGCATGAAGACAAGGAGATTAAACTACAGATTAATAATGATGCAGTATAAACAGTCTGGGATAAAATAAAACTCTTTTGCTCCATTGGAGACTGACATGTTTATGTATAAAGTGGGGAATCTATAAAGATCATTGATTAGTATTTCAAATGAAACGAATCTAAAAGCATTACTATTTATTAACTAAAATATGTAATACAAATAGTGTGCTAGGAAACAATCAATACTTCCCAGTGCTTGCAACCCCCTGCAGCAATTTTTGTGCTAAAAAGGGGACCAGCCTAGATGGCAAACGCTAGTGCTTGCCAGGGAGTTTGTCTCTCTGTATATTTGTAAAAGAGAACAGCCCACGATGTAAACACAAGCATACTTTTTTCTTACTTCTTCCTCTTCAACTGCTGCCTACCCTAACCGTACCTAACCTATATTGCAGGCTGCAATAAGAAATAAATAATTAAAAAAACCACTCCACAAATCTTCTAACTAAATCAATGCACTCTGTTTCTTATACTGTCAGAGGAATGTAAACATTGTTATGCAGGACCAAAGCCAGTCTTTTTAGACAAACCTGACCACATAGTGACATAGCTTCACAGAAGGAAGAGGCAATTTGCCACTATCGAACTAAATGAAGATTTTGCCATTAGAACACTTCAAGTCTTGTAGAAATAGGCCCAGTTAATTTATATTTATCGGAAGTTAAGATCATTAAAGTGTATCTACAGATTACATCAAGAATTTAAGTCCCAGTATGACACAGTTTGGTTATATGTCCAAAGGAATGTCAAAATGTTTAAAAAAAAACTTGTTGCCTGATGAAATACAGGACAGTCACTACTTTGTTATGAATAACAAGATGCTTTTCCCTCACAGCATACTATACTCCAATATAGTCTCTTAAAAACAGACATGTCTGTGCATGTGCATATAGTTATATATATGTATATAAGTACGTGTGTGTGTGTATGTATATATACATGTGCACATATGCACAGTGTTTAATTAATCTCTCTTAGAAAATATGTATTATTGTCATTGCACATTTCTGGAATAGCCTATGTTGCCTGGCATAAGCCTTCCAAACATTAAAAAATGACATGACCTGTATGAAAAGGGTCCTTGGGCCAGTCCTATCAATACAGCTACCCAGGCATACCAAGGAGGAAACACTCCTTTAACTCTGTACAAATTAGGTGACTCAGTATTATTTGTAGCCATCCATTTCTCACCTGGAGTACATATGCACGCATGCATTCTTCTCCGCTGCATGTGGCAAGAATTTTTCCAAAAGGAGCATAAGCAAGAGGAGAAATTAAAATCCTGAAAAAGATGTTTGTGCAAATGTTTTTAGTAATAATAAAGGAGGAAAGAGATGTGTGAAAAAAGCCCTGAAATGGGACTAATCCAGAGGCAATGGTGGAAAGCTGAAGGGATGGGGAAGAGCCAGGAGCAACATCCACAAAGATGCTAAAAATTGCATTATTATGGATGAGTGGAAGGGTTCAAGACAAAAGAAGGGAAAGGACCAGGCCTACCTCGGAGAGAGAGGAGGCTGAAGAGGCTGGGGGCTTATGGATCAAGAATTACACAGAAGGAAAGGCGGAGGAGGGACGGCTGGAGAAGTTTCAAAGGAGAAGGGTCTGTAGTAAGCGAGCAGGAGCCCAGACCTGGCCCCGCTGCCTCTAGGGGGGCAGAGGTGAGAACAAGTGAATGAATCCTGGGAAAGAATGGCTATTTTCCAGTGATTTCAGTGAGCAAAAAGAAACTGAAGAAGTCAGAGATAAAGCCATTGCATACTGCAGTGAGTATATAAGGATGCTGGGAGGGAGCAGAAAAGGGTGGGCAGGCAGCAGAGAGGTTGCACTGCCCAGAACAGAGAGGGGAACGACTGCCAAGGCGCTTGAAAGAGCAGTGGGAATGGAGCCGACGCCGAGAAAAAAGGTTCCTGGGAATTGCCTGTTCCCCCACTGGGAGGGGGGAAGATGCTGGGAAGCGAGGGGAGGGAATGTCGTAGGCACTCAGAGAAGCAAACAGGGAGAAGTGGCAGAGCGGAGAAGAGATGAGAGGGGAGAGGTAATTGCTGGTGAGAGGCTGGAGAGCGGGTGAGGCCATGGTGCCAAGAGATGATAATCCAGCTGATTAGGAGAATTAAGCCGAAGAGATGTCAAGCAAAAGGCAGAGAGCAGAAGAGGTTATGGAGATGGCAAGAAGTACCTGAGCTTAAAATAAAACTGTCAAGCAGTTCCCCTTGCCTGCCCCCTCTCTCCATCGCACCGTCAGAGACCGACTACCTTACAGCAGGCAGCGAACAAAAAATCAGCCACCCTCAGGCTGATCCTGGAGGAGCAACAGAATAGGAAAGAGGAGAAATAAAAGCTGCCTGACAATAGCTGCCCGTGGATAAAAAAAGGAGGCTTTTAGCACAGCTGTGCGGCTATATTTGATTTACGTGGGCTTCTTCATGCAAAACAGAAGCACAGCAGTATAAATGGCTTTCTAAAGAAAGCATCGTGGACAGAAACTCCCGCACATTAGAAAGAGAGAAAGGAAACGCTGATGTCCTGGGCTACGCCAGGATGCAGGCGGAGCTGGGGATCCTGGCTCGGGCAGGCAGCACAAAGGCGCTTGCATCGCCCCATCCCCATGCGCTACGCCCGGTGGTTGAGGACCGACGTCCACAAAGCCCTAAGCGCTTTCTTAGGTGGCTTACTAGTTTGAATTTGAGCTTGACATCCCCTTGTAACGAAAAGGCTCGCCTCCTTAGGAAAATGACTACCAAATACTCTAAAACCCTTGGGTTTTGTGACAAAGAAGTCCACTTCCAAATTAAGGAACAAAACACAGTAGCCCCGGTTGCACACTATGCCTTTTTGTGAATGTTCTTTTCTAGTAGCAAGTAATTAATCTTGTGTTAGAGCCTGAAGTTTTTTAACTTGCAGACAGCTGGAAAATGCCTACTTAGGCTAGTGTGCAAATCTTTGAGTAATTCCTACTTGCTAATTACTCCTTCAGAAGCTGCCAACAGCTATTCTAACATTTTGCTAACTAGGGAGGGATATCACATCACATTATCATATATCATGTGAATTAACAACAGGATGCTGGTGAAGCAATGGGACAAAAATCAGGTAGTTGAGAAAGAAATTAAAGCTAATTGATTTGCACAAAAAAAAATCTGCGGTACATAAGCAGCATTTCAGAAACAAAGGACACGGCTGGGGAACAAAAAAACAAAAGTGAAACCAGAATTTGCAGAAGTTGTCAGCGTGGATTCCTTCTCTCGGTGACAGATGAGATGAGACTGAAGCCCGGGACCCCTTGCAAATGAGACTTGCTAGTAACTCCACTAACCCACTGCAACCAGAGCAATATTCCCCTCTGCAACACAACAGACGTGATTCAAACTGGCAAGCCCTTGCACGTAAAAGCACAATGCTTTCCCCTGCTCGGCGAGGTTTCTGCAATATTCATCGCAGTGGCTCAGAGGGAATTCCAGCTTGCGGTGTGCAGAAATCTCGCCGGTGCTCCTGCACAGCCAAGCAGATCCCCCTGTGGCTGAAGGGGCACCGAAGGGCACCAAGTGGGTGTTGTTAGAGGAACCCCCTTGAGATGGAGCTGCCGGCGGCGTGGGCATCCTGTGCAGCCCGTGGGCCTGTGTGGGAGGTGGGGGGAGGCAGCCTGGAGGGAAATCAAAGAGGTACCTCTGTATATGTGCGTGCACATTAACTGCAGCGAGCTAACATGGGATTTGCAATAGGTATGTCTGCTCTGAAAATGGCAAAGGCAAGTGATTATCAGGACAAATGTCCTTATGCAGCAACTCAGTGGAGGCTCTGGCCACCTTCAATCAAATGTCTTTTTCTTGGAATGCTGTTAAGCTGTGGTCATCAATCCTATTTAAGGGAAGGGAAAAAAGGCTTTGTATCACCGCCTTCCCTCCTCACTCAATGCGACATAAAATACTCGCATATTAGCACAGGCGAAAGAACCGGAGTCTGGCTGATCATGGCCACGCTCACGTATTTATTAAGGAGCCCGGGGAAGGAGGCACCAGGCGCAGGAGACGACTACGCAGCTCGTCCTCCGAATGCCTGCAGCAGCAGCTTCCCGCTACTGAGAGGTTTCCTTGAAATCCCTCCACAAACGCTCTGCAACCATAGTGTAAAAGCAACCACTTGCCTTGCTCTGATTGCCCACTTGAACTTTTCGAGAAGGTTGCATGTATTTACCATCAATCTACAGTACCGTGTTGCCAACTGACTTGTGGCGGAAAGACTGCAAAACCTGATTGTGGTGCTTACACGATCCACACACCGCTTTGCCCCTACGCCTCAAAAGGGCACATAGGGAGATACGGCAGCATCCCCGTTTACGGGTGGGCTGTGGGGGTACCGGCAAACCACCCAATTTAAGAGCTGGGGCTGCCGCTGCCAGGGCTGTAGGTAAGGGAGAGATGATTACCTTGACTTCTCGGCTACTCCTCCAGACTGGTAAATCAGATACAGGACAAGGCAATTTTCCTGATCGTTACAGCCTAGACAAGAGCTGGAATTTGGCCCGTGTTGGTTGTTCAAAAGCTTCAACTGCTGGGCACCGCTACAGGGCTTAGCATCGTTGCCTTCATTATCTCTCCGCAGCTTCGTCTTGTCTGTGCTGTGCATACATAAGCACACAGAGACCAGGAGACTCACAGTGAACTCTTGGAATACCGGCTGTCAGCAGCCAACTCGGAGTCAGGAAAAACATGCTTCAGCAAGAGGTCGTGTCTATAAATATGGCAAAACTAATTATCCTAAGAAGGGTTCCCCTTCCTCTTAAAATTAGCAGTGTATACAGTCGGATATCTCAATGTAAACACATCTCTCTGCATTTCACCAGCTTCACTACCAAGCACTGTTGCACTGCTATGGAAGGAAAAGTATGAATCCTCTATGAAATCTCTACTATGACAGATACTAAATCCGACCTGTGAAAAGTTTTATTGTAGTATTTTTTAAAGAGTGAAAAGAGAGAGACAAAGTATGAAGCCTAAAACCAACAACACACCAAAGGTTACAAGAGAAATGTTAACCAAGCATCCCTGTGGGAAATGGAGAAGGTAGCAGAGGTCCCTCCTGTGACCACGGCAGTGGGCAAGCTGCAATGCAGAGCCCAGGAGAGAAAAGGGGCAGGTCATCATAAGAGAGGACGAGGGAGCTGATGCCATCCTGGGTTTGAGAACAGGAAGGCTTTCCAGAAAAACTGCTCTGTGTAGTTTAAATAATCATCTATAAAATATAGGGCAAGAAAGAGCCCCCAGGACTGGCCAGACCTGGGGACTATGGAACCCACATCTCACAAGCCAGAAGAGCTCAGAAAAACCCTTGCTAGGGCATGCTGTTGTTTTATTTTCTTTTTTGTTTTTTTTGGGGGGGGTGTGTGTGTGTGGCAATTTTGCTTCATTATTTCAAGTCTGGTTTTAAGTAAATATTTCTTTAATCCATACAGGTATCCTTAAATCTCATCTAGTTGCCTGTTTTTTCAGAGACAAAAGCAGAGTACTGCATTCACCCAAGTATGGTTGTCCCTCAAAGTGGTGAAGGGGACATCTCCTGCGGTGCTCCGTGGGGCTGCATAACTCACCAGTAGCCCAAGGATCATGAGATGCTTACACCCTCGTATTTAATGAAGGAGCCTGTACAAAAGAGATGTCTTCCAGTGACCACTGCTAGGAGGGTGGAAAGGAAAGGCTGAATGAATCATGAGCGAGCAAAAAAAGGTTGTGGCACACCCCCACACTTTTCCATTTCAGCTCTGTAAAGTTCAGCTACGTCCAGGTGATGCTACTGTAACTGCTATCCAGACAGAGAGAAGTCAGCAAGTCTCAATCAATCAGATTTTGTCTAAGAACTGAGGACAATCCCACAGCACAACAGAGGATGGAGAAGTTGTCATCATTTACACAGGGATATCAAAGAAAGGTGACCCTGACAATCTTTTCCTGAGCAAAGGCAAGCTTCATCCAGCGCAGCTGCTGGGAGAAAAGGTCAGGAAAAACACAGCCAGATTTCTGAGCAGAAAATCCACTTGTCTCTCAAACCCTTTCCATGTTCTCGGGTGCAAACGCACTACCAGCTTCTGCAGAGGGAGCCTGCCCTGGAGTCCCACGGGAGTGGAGGGGGGGACACGACAAGTGCCACAGGCCAATCTTTGCAGCAAAGGAGCAACTACCACTTAACCAATGCAAAACGACAGCCTCAAACGCTCCCGCAACGACGAAGCATCAGCAAAAGCCAAATGGGAGATGAATAGAAACATGCTCTCGAATCCAGAGCCATCTGTCCCTCTTCGTTCGTTCTTGTTGTTTTACAAATTGACCTACTGTTCCAAATCCCAGATTTTCAGAAATAGCTCTGGCTGAAGGTATTACCAGGAAAAACGATCAGTGTCAGCTAGCCAGTGTAACTGAGGAATTCTTTCCAGGAGGCTGAGGCAGTGATGACAGAAGCTGGAAAACCAAAATCCCAGAGAGGGGGAAGCCCGGGCCACTCGGATACATAGGTAAGAAGCAGCAGGACCAACATTTGACAGCACAAGCGATGTTCTCTTCTGCCAAAAGCAGGTGAGAAGTTTAACAACGACCATGCTCGTTTTCCAGCATAAACGGTGCATTACAGAGGACAACCAACCATCTTTTCCCTGATTTCCAGATTGGCCTTGGAGTGAAGGAGACAAGAAAACCCAGGAGATTCCTAAAAATCTATTACTGTATCAAACAAACAGCTAGTATTCTCCTGTGAACTGAAAATCCCTTCAACTACTCCCAAACAATTACTGCCTCCCCACCCTGTACAAAGATAAATTTCCTCTCCAAGGT
This sequence comes from Cariama cristata, assembly GCF_000690535.1. Lineage (NCBI taxonomy): Eukaryota > Metazoa > Chordata > Aves > Cariamiformes > Cariamidae > Cariama > Cariama cristata. Next base: position 66,043 of record NW_009622537.1, read on the forward strand.
AAATTTTAATATCATAAGTAGGCCTGGTAATGGCAACTCTGTTAATTTAATACCCTCAGAGACCTTTACCATCTCTCCCTGTTGAGGTTTTCCACAAAGGACCCACCCTCATCGTTTTTCAGTCTTTTGAGCCCTTCATTTCCTACTAGACTGGCATGGCTTCATCGGCCTGACTGGTTTGATTGTGTGCTTTAATTGGTGGTAAGTGAATAACCCCCTCGCAAGGCTTTTGGGGGGGGATTCCTCCCAGCACTGCCAAAGGAGCCACGACTTCCCATGTGTCCTCCCCCACCTTGGTGCTCCCTCTCCCTTTGAAACAGGGAAAAAGGAAAACTAAAAAACGCAACAGATGGTCTGAAATCCTCTTCCTGCGAAAACCATCTCTACGGCAGCTAGCTTAGGCAATATTTCAAATATTTCCGCATGTGCCAGCAGCGGTATCCATGACTAGGGAAGATGAGGAGACTGCTTGTGAAACTCCCCCGTAGGCACGCTGTTTGCAACAGCCTAGTCCTCTTGTTGACGGCTCTCTTCTTTTCCCTACTCTAAATCCAACGAGAAAACTAATCTTCTCCAGATTTAAAGCTGACAGGTGGTACACGCATAATTAAAGATGACCTAACAGAGAATGCTCTCATTTCTGGCATATTATCAGACACTTAAGCAAAGCAATTATCAGTAGGCAATCTTTTCTGTCAACAGAGATTGGATGAGACGTTTTGCCAGTCAGGAAGATATTGTAACGATGATACATATGTATTTGCAAATACTCCAGCAATATAACATAGACTTAAATCTCTCTTATCTCAGAGAAATGCCTTCATCAGCTATGGTGGACTACAGTAACCTCTTCTCACATTTCCATGTTCCCTTGTGCAATTTCCACGGACTCTCAGTAGCAACCACATAGACTCCACCTTGCTCCTACTCACGTCAACCTCTTCCTTCAACCCATCCGCACTCCCCACAAGTCCTGCCGTTCCTCCCCACCTCGCCTTACTGCCCTCTCCAGCTCCCACACCCCTCACACCTGCACTAGCTGGTAGACGGTTGATCTGTGCTCCAGGAAACCTTGTCCTCCTGCCTTTTCTTCCCTCCAAAAGCAAGCCAAACCCTAGAAAACTTGTCCTCCCTCTCTCTTACTCAAAAGCCAACAAAACCCCAACCAAGCCTCACCCAAACACCCTCTTCTCCACCTGCAGGTAGCAGCCACCGGTGGCATGTCAGGTGTTGGGCACTGTGTTGCTCTCTTTTTCTCCTCGTTACAGCTCTTGTGACATGAACGCCCATGAGGAGGAACTATGGACCTCACATCACGATGGACTGTGCCTGTTGTGAACAACCATGTCTTACTCATCGTGGACCACGAGCTGAACACTCTTGCCCTGGGAACTGTGCAGGTGGAAGAGGTGAGTGGCCTTGACTTCTCCAGCTCATAGAGGTGCAAATGCAAGCGAAGATCGGTCGGGAATTTTATGTGGAATCAATCCAAAAGTCTATGCTAGAACTAGGAACATCTTCCTTGCTTTTTGGTTGAACAAGCAGATGGCACTGCCTCCCAAAATAGCAATGTCACCCATACAGTTTGAAAGAGGCAGAAACTTTTTAACCTAAACTCTTAAAATGCTTCCTCCAAGCAGTGTTCTGCAATGAATCCAGAAAGCGTTCTGTGTCTTTTTCTTTTTTTCCCCTCTCCTAAGAAGGGATTTTTAAAAAAGGATCTTTTAGGGAAGAAAAACAGGGAGAATGAAAAATAATTAGGAAAAGGAAAGCCTAAAAAGGTGAGTGGTTTTCTTAATTTGGGGGAAATTAGGATTGTGAGAAGTATAAACCGCAATTACATACACACATGGGACTGCACTTTACCTTACGAAAGAGCTGCTCTTAGGGTATAAAATTGCTTTAATAAAGACAAGTGTTTTTTAAAAAAAAGGCTTATGATAATGGATTTTCAAAGCAAAAGTAAAGCTGTTTTTCCCTAAGAATAGGGCTTTAGAGAAGGGAAACTTCACAATGCCAGTGGTGTGCGTTTTGCTGCATTTCACAAGATCTCTCATTATTTAAATTCCAATGTATTTATGTCATACATGGATAAACGATCTTATTGTTCAGAACATGTCTTTATATGAACATCTCTGCTGTTAGAACTAGCGTTATTTTGCCTTTTTTTTTTCCCTCTCCCTACCAAGTCAGAACAAAAGTCTCTTTTACTGCAGTATTGGGAACTTCATGCAAATGGCAGTTTTTACACATCAATCGTCAGTTTAATAACACTAATGATAAGAGGGGAATTAATGGTAATGGGTCGACTTTTTGGCAAGCGAATCAGAGTTTATAGAGAAGTTTCTGTTATGTCAAACTTTATAGCCCTGTGTTATCAAAAGCACTAGCAGTGAGAATTAAGATTAAACCATTGACTCGTTAGCAAGCTGGGCTTACTGAACCACAGCTTTCCTGCAGAAAGATTGATTATTTAGAAATCCATTGTACAAGATAAGAAGAGATAGCGATTGTCTTCTGGGACAGCAGGGAGCCATTTACACAACAAAATACATTTGCCAGGGGATATAGATCTGACTGAGCAGGCTCAATATCTCTCTCGGTTAAAGCAATACTGGTTAATCTCTCAGTCTTCCCTAAGGCGTAGAGTTTGGTCATTCCTTCTCCTGCTCCACCCCACTCTTGCCATCACGGTATTTTCCAGCATTTGAAGTCCAGTCTTGCATCCCTCGCTCCCATGAGTGACTCTGGTGACTTCACAGGTGCCGGTTATAGGCATTTGTGCCACCGGACCAGCGTGGGAAGAGGAAAACGGCATCACATGGATAGCAAGGGCAGCGAGAACAAACCGGTCTTCTGTGGATTGATGGATGACTACAAAGGGCCACATTTTGAAAACATGGCTCGATCATGACCACAGGAATGACACTGAATATAAGAAAAAGCACTTGCTTTCCCAACACGCGAAAGAAAAAAGATGTGTCAAAATGCCAGCTTTTGACACAAAATACCACATAAGTGAGCAATGGCAGATTTTTAATAATACTACGAATGGGTGCGTAAGCAAGCATAGTACTTTCTCATGACAATGACGGTCTAAAGACAAAATTTACACATCTTACATCTTAATGCCCCTTTTTATCCAGACAGACAGACACCGTCCTACACCCTGGGCCACTGCAGCCCAGTTCTAATGCGGGAAGTTTAGATACAAATTACACTTTCCTTCCTCCCACTCACCTTTGGCTATGATTAGGACCTGCTAATAAATTGCTGTACTGTTGAATCCCATCCCCTGTAAAGCATCTTCTTTTCCACGGATGTCTCACTGCTTTTCACACTGCCTGTAGGTTTGATGCTGTGGTTTCCAGCTGTAAGGACTGAACCCTGCATCCTGAGGAGGACGGATCATTGCCATGGAAGCATTTGAACCGCAGCCTGCCCAAAGTCAGCACCCTTCAGTTTGGCCATATTTCCTGACTGATGCCCCCACAACTTCAGAAGTATTTCCAGGTCAAGAAGCCTACGCTAAGGATTGCTAATTTAACAGTCCATCCTCCTGCCATGTGTGGGCTCTCTTGAGAATCAAATTTTGGAGAGGAGAAATGAAGCCCGCTCCCTTATCATTATTTACAGCACGCACTTTCAGTGATGCTTTTCACGAGTAGGCAAGTGGAAAAATATGTTTTTAAGTAGTACAAAGCCTGTTGAAGGTTTACAAGAAGCCCCAAGGCAGGCAAGGTTTATTATGCACCGCAGAAATGAAACATAGCATCTTCGGGGAGAAGCCATTTTATCGTCGAGCGGCAGTTTGGGAGAACTGTGGGAGCTGGGCTGTCTCACCCACGAGCAACCTTGGAAATGACAGGAGCTTGTAGGTGTTGTCTGCATGTAAGGTCAGAGACAGAGAAGCAGTTAAGCCCCGTCTTTGAGGTACCGTCCCTGTGAGGGTGGATGCAATAGGTCATTACACAGAAAAAAAAGGGGAGAAATAGCTATCCCACTCAACACCATCACTGTGGCTGGGGGAAGCAAGGCGAGGTTAGCAGTGGGTTTGGGTGGGCAACGAGCAAAACAGCCTGAGGAACACATACGTATGACGCGCCAGCACACGGATGCTGAAAGGGATGACGTCTCTGCATTTTTGCTGCACCATGACATCATGCCCACATCACAGACCTCACCGTGCTGTCTGAGGGCCTCTAAATGAGACTATAAAATATGTGTCCCGTGATCTGCTGCTGGTCACCACAATCCAGCCCCAGACTCTGCTAGTGAGAATGATAACAACTTTCCTCTCCCCACAAACCTATGTTAGAATTAGCTCATAACCGAAATCCAGCCCAAAAAGCAAGTCCTCAGCCAAATGAAGCAATGCATAAAGATCCCTGCTTGAGCTGGGAACACACGACAAGATTTTTCCCGAGTCTGAAGGAGTCCCAGTTCCTACTGAAAAAATGGGAGCTGTGCGTGCTCAACCTTTTCCTGCAGGCTGGTATCCACTCTGAACACCATCTCAAAAAATACTACTGCTTCATCAATACATTTGTAATTCAACCAAAAAAATCTTAAAAAACATCTGAAGAGCTTTGCATGGTAAACATCAGAAAAACACCACTTTTCAACCCTGCAGCCATTTGTTCTATAATATCTTCTGCCTTGTGCTGACAACCTTTTTCCCTCCAATCATTCAGACACAATGCCTTCAGGTCTGTCTAAGTAATGTAATTTACTGGAGTGGAATTCCCTTGATACCTTCTGCAGCACTCAGTGACAGTATCATTTATACTCTACACTGTCATGCCATGACACTGATACATTGGCTTTCATCCCTCATTCAGCGCAGAGGGTGCAATTTCACCTTCCATTGTGCCCTTTTGCAGACTGCGCGTACAAATTCCCTCCATTCATTCCTAATTACAAACCTCTGCTGAAATACTCTCATTAGATTTATATTTCTCACTCCAAAGTGTCAATCTTATTTGAAAATTCCAATTTTCTGGAAGATTCATCCATTAGCAGCAACCTTCAAAGCATTCCTTAACCGAGCGCATTAAAAGTGAAGCTGGCAGAGCAGAGACGCACTTAAGATACACCATTACAGCAAATCTCCATCACTAATGTTTTTGCATTATTTGAGCAATCCTGTAAGGAGCCTGCGACCGGCCAGCTCTGTTCCTCCAGCCAGCGACAGGCATCAGCCAGCAGTCAACTGCTATGGTCTAGTTCTGCTCCCATCGCCGGGCTACACCACATCCCTAAGCATCCACCGGTCCCCCCGGGGTGCGTAGGAGGGGATTGCCGGCCGACCGGGATCTGCCATCACCGTCTCACAGGACCTCCCGTACATCACCAGGTACAGCGACAGCCGAGGTGCCTGCTTAAAGGACTCCAGAAACTGAGAGCCACAGAAAGAGTTTATGCAACTGTAAAACTGCCTGAGTGCAGCTTGTTTGCTGTGGGAAAGTTAAAAAAAACCAAGATGGGGGTTTCCTGAGGTAGCAGATCTTCTGCTACGCAACCCAACACATCGTTAGAGCTCTTCAGCTGAAAATCTCAACCGCGTTGCTTTGGTCACTTATACTAACCTGAATTTAGTGGCCACATGCAGGACTGTTCCCTTTGGACTCTGTACAGAAAACACAACTCTACAGACTCCACGGAGCAGCTCTGTAAGTGGTTAAAAGAATCAAAAAGAGATCCCTCTACCTCTTCAAGAGAAAGGTAAACACCTTAAAAACCTCATCACCATACAAGGGAAAAAATGAAGAGCCCGGCAGCGGGTACTGACAGTTGCACAACGCGTCCTATGTGCCATCTCTAAAAATAGCCTGCGTGGCGATACCCCTGGAAAAGACGAGCGTGTCTCATCCAGCTGGAAAGCGCGGCGGCGGTGAGCGACGCGTGAGTGCCATCACTGCGTGACGCACTCTCTCCTGCCCTTATCTTCAAAGCCATCAGGTTTGAACTCATCTGCGTCGGGCGCAGCAGTAGAAAGAAGGGAGGGGGGGGAGAGGATTAAAAACCCATCTCTACATCTGTACCGAAAAGGGAAAATTCCACAGAAAAAATGACAACAAACGTTTAGGTCCCTTGTCAGCATCTGGTCACCTACAGGATTGAGACACGCAGGCAATTATAACAGGTGTAATGTAATTCCCTGCAGCAACCACTGCCGTGGAAACTAATGATTGCTGAGGTTTTGCCCGTTCCCACCTGAAATATTTAAAACAGTGATTACTCCATTAGCTCTACTGCCTTTTGTATTTTGTATCGAGGCAGGAGTCAGTCCAACAGGCATGCACGGATGTAAAAGCAGAAAGGAGCATTTCAGCAAAAAGGCAAATGTAAAGCAGCAAAGACAGGGACCGAGCTCTCCTAAGAAGAGGGAGAGGGTTACACCAAGCTAATTTAAAGAGATTTCATATTGCGTAATAAAAGACTCACCGCGGACAGCATGGCTATTCCATGGAAGAAGCGCATGTGCCTCTAACTGCCCCCAGCACCCCACATCCTCCATGCCACGCGGTGTTACTCAGAGCGAAAACCTATTGTCTTACGCAGCCCGACTCTCAAAACCAACACCTCTGCTACCCTGCCGAGCCTGGAAAACCTGGAAAGGTCACGAAGCAACAAGAAAGCGGTGAAGCTCAAGCTGCCATGCAGCAGCAAGCAAGTTTTCAGCCTCTACCTTTGGGTCTGCAGCTCTTGGATAGATGCTCTCTCTACTCATCCATCGCAAGAATGACATCAAATCGAGAAGCTTGACACGCACAGGCACACTCATTCTCTGGAAATGCCACGGCTACTTAATGAGTGAAGCTGGGACAGCACCAAACCTGACACCATGAAGTTACGAATTTCCCTGCATACACTGACAACATCTCTCTTTAATGTTTCTCTTGGCCACGAGCTGATATTATCAATTAACGTGGTCAGAACAGATTTAGTAGCTCAAGATATTGCAACTAATTTAGCAGATTCCTAACTGGTGCAACTACCTGGAAAAGCTACCGAGACACCGTATTTCAAGACCGTGATCCTAAAAACCAAACCAAAAGGACTTTTACATGCCAAAAGCTAACCCTGAGAATTTGTTTCTTGATGCTCAGCAGATTTGTATAGATTTGTTTTGTTTTCTTTCTTTTTCTTTGCCAGAAGATGAAGTTCTGGATTAACAGTTCAAGCAACACCAGTGAAGTTTTGGAGGGGTGATTTTAAAGATCTTTCAGTCCTCTCCAAAGCTGCTTTTTCCAGAGCGCAGAACAATTCTGCTTCCAAAATTCCTTTATCACCACCTCTTACTTATGCCCTAAGCCTAACTCCCTTTCGTTGTTTTCTTTAAAAACAGAACTTGATGAATTAACATAGCTAGACCACACTGCAAGTAAACTCTGCCTCTCCTTCCAACGCGGACCTGTTTACAAGCATTTAAGCCTAGGACTCACCAGACAGAGCTGAAGCTGCAGGAGAGCCAGTCATCAGAGCTAAGAGGAGGATTATGCTTGCTCTACAAATTCTGAAGCATTTGAATCTTATTTTTAGTTGTACACAAAGGGCAATAAATGGAAAATCTTATTGTAACCACCGCTCTTTCATGGCCACCCACACTTCCAACACCTACAGCAAAAGTATATAAATGCAAAAACCCCAGAACTCATGGCTCATCTGAACAAGGGATGCAAACTAGCTAATTGCTGTTACTTTTTTTCCAGTTTGTATTTAGACTGCCATTATATTCTGTTAAACATCAAGGACAGCTATTCGCATGCAGTGCATAGCTACTGTCCGGAATCCTGCTGGATTTTCATACATTTAATGAATTGTTTTCTCTCAGTTGCCTGGTAGAGTCCTTCTCTATGTTGCCTGACCACTGAACGATTTTCAAATGATGAAATGGAGGAGGTGCCTCTCCCTGACTCTCAGTTTCTCCCCCCACTGCCCAAACCACTGAGGTACAAGGAGTTAATGCTTCACTTACCTGTGAGAAATTATGCTGAATACTCTACCCAGAAACTGGCAATTAAAAAAAAAAAAATCCCTTTACACTCATAACAGGAGAAGAACTTCAAACAAATTGCTGTCAAGGATGATTTCACTGTGTTTAAATCCACTTTACTTCAAGTCGCTTTGCAAATTACTCTTTAATCTTATACCTAAAACTCCCAGTCTACTACGATGCCAGTTTACTCTCCTGTCTGTCCTATGTCTGATTCTTTCCATTTACCAAAAGCAACACAAGCATGAACCTAATTATCATCTGAAAACCTGCAGAAAGCTAACTCAATTAGCGGAGAAAAAAAGAAATCCAGAAAAAAGGTCCATTTTAAGACCAGATTCAACAAGAGTATAGGTGATGCCACGTCTGGGGATGGGGAAAGCAGAGCGAACAATCTCATGTCATTAATTACCTTGCTGTCTCTGAAAATATAAGTTATTATAGCCAGAAAAGCATCCACTACAACACTTTTACTTTTCAACTCTGTGCAAATCATAACAGGAAACACGTCCCATAAGCTAGCAATCAATATTTAACAAAATAATCTAAACCGAAGTGCCAGCTCCAGAAAAACATACCTTTATCTGCCCTTGCTCATTAATTGCCCGCTAGACCCAAGGGCCCATCGTCTTTCCACAGCCCCTGGCAAGCCGAGCACGGAGCCGGCCGCTCTCTATGTCCGCCGCTGAAATCAGGTGTGTGCTTTCCTGGCGAGGATTGAGGTCGTAGGACCCGTGTGCTGAACGCGGCAGAAGCGCGGGTATCTAAGTATTATGAAAAAAATGGGTCATACGCCACTGAGCTAACAACCACACCAGCCCCAAGCCGGGCACTGAATGACTGTGCAGGGCTCTGCCGGAGGGAGAGCACAGGTTGAACCAGCAGTGAAAACAAAACTGATGCGGTGAGAGGGATTTTACTTTTCACTGGTTTGGGTAACAGAGAAAGTTGATCTCATCGTCACCATCTCTCAGTCTTTTCTGTAAAAAAAAATCCAAACAACAAACCAACGCGGGGGCAGGTAAGCTGTCCCGTGGATAGGGGTGGCATCTCACCCCCCGCCAAGAAGGGGAAGTGCCGCCGGCCCCAGGCGGGGAGTGGGCTGTGACTCAGTCCCTCGGGCTGACACACGCACGCACCCGGGCTGTCACCTGCTGCAGCGAAAAATAAAAGTCCTCGCCATAACACGGTGGCCACGTGGGAAACGCCGAGTAAACAGATCAATGACACCGCGCACCCACGCGGCCCGTCGCACCGCTGGGGTGACGAACAAACAAACCTGTGGTCAATGGTAGCAAAGGGGAGAGGTGTCAGAATAATTCGGTTTCGTACGGCGTGCTATACTGCAACAAACTCCACCGTCCTCCTCCGTTGTATCGGC
>NW_009622538.1:0-4044 GCF_000690535.1 Cariama cristata
AGATTTAGACTTGACGTAAGGAAAAAAATGTTTTTCAATGAGCACTGGAACAGGTTGCCCAGAGAGGTGGTGGAAGCCCCATCCCTGGAGGCATTCAAGGTCAGGCTGGATGGGGCTCTGAGCAACCTTATCTAGTTGGAGATGTCCCTGCTCACTGCAGGGGGGTTGGACTAGATGACCTCTAAAGGTCCCTTCCAGTCCAAATGATTCTATGATTCTATGATTCTAAATCTGCAACTGAGCTTGGAAATTTGGGTAAAACTCAGTTTCTCTATTTTTAAAAAAACACTTCTGTACAATGTTACATACACATTAATATCATAATAATATTGTAACATCAATACAAGAAACAGAAATGGCTAGTCTACACAGGTATAGCTAAAATGGGAAACTATTCTACTTTGTATATGATGAGGAATTTGGTTTAAAGATGAAAGAAGCTGAGAGGATTCCTTTGGTTAAACAGGAGCATGATTTATATGGTAAATTTAGTCACAGCATTGGCTAAAATTTGCACATGATGGGCTAGGCAAAGTGCAGGCAATGTAGACAGAATAGAAAGAGTAAAGTGAAAACCAGTGCAAAACTGACTGTATTTATTTAAAAACAAAGAAGGAGCTCTTGTCTCAATGGAAACCAATGGTGACAGCCGACATGGTTTCTCTAAGGGCAAATCATGCTTAACAAATTTGGTGGCCTTCTACAACAGGGTTGCAGCATTGGTAGATAAGGGAAGAACAACGGACGTCATCTAACTGAACTTCTGCAAAGCATTTGAAACTATCCCACATGACATCCTTGTTTCTAAATTGGAGAGTCATGGATTTGACAGATGGACCACTCAATGAATAAGGAATTTGCTGGATGGCTGCATTCACACGGTTGCAGTCAATGGCTCGATGTCCAAGTAGAGACCGGTGACGATCGATGATCCTTAGAGGCTGGTTTGGGACCAGCACTGTTTAACATCTTTGTTGGCGACATGGACAATGGGATTGAGAGCACCCTCAGCCAGTTTGCCAACACCACCAAGCTGTGTGGTGTGATCGACACGCTGGAGGGGAGGGATGCCATCCAGAGGGACCTTGACAGGCTTGAGAGGTGGGCCTGAGCAAACGTCATGAAGTTCAATAAGAAAGGCCAAGTGCAAGGTCCTGAACATGACGCAGGGCAATCCCAACCTCAAATACAGGCTGGGTGGTGAATGGATTGAGAGCAACCCTGAGGAGAAGGGCTTGAGCTTGACAAGAAGTTCAGCATAGAATCACAGAATCGATTAGGTTGGAAGAGACATCTGGGATCATCAAGTCCAACCTTTGCCCCAACACCACCATGCCCACCACCATGTCAGCTAGACCATGGCACTAAGTGCCACGTCCAGTCTTTTCTTAGACACCTCCAGGGATGGTGATTCCACCACCTCCCTGGGCAGACCATTCCAAGGCCTAACGACTCTTTCTGTGAAGAAATGCCTCCTCATTTCTAACCTGAACTTCCCCTGGCACTCATTGCCTGGGAGAAGAAGCCGACTCCCACCTCGCTACAGCCTCCTTGCTGGTCATTGTAGAGAGCAAGAAGGCCTCCCCTCAGCCTCCTCCTCTCCAGGCTAAACACCCCCAGTTCCTTCAGCCGCTCCTCATAACACTTACCCTCAAGACCCTTTACCAGCTTTGTTGCCCTTCTTTGGACTCGCTCCAGCACCTCAACATATTTCTTGAAGTGAGGGCCCTAGAACTGGACACAGTACTTGAGGTGTGGTCTTACCAGTGCCAGGTACAGGGGGATGGTCACTGCCCTGGTCCTGCTGGCCACACTATTTCTGATACAAGCCAGGATGCCATTGGCCTTCACTGCTGGCTCATGTTCAGCCGTCTGTCAACCAGCACCCCCAGGTCCTTTTCCACTTGACCACTTTCTAACCACTCTTCCCCCAGCCTGTAACGCTGCATGAGTTTTTTGTGGTCAATGTGTAGGACCCAGCACTTGTTCTTGTTGAACCTCATGCCATCGGTCTCAGCCCATCTATCCAGCCTTTCCAGGTCCCTCTGAAGAGCTTTGCTACTCTCAAGCAGATCAACACTGCCACCTAACTTGGCGCCATCTGCAAATTTATTCAGGGTGCCCTCAATCCCCTTGTCTAGGTCATCTATACAGATGTTAAATAGCACCAGCTCCCAAACTGAGCCCTGGGGAACACCGATAGTGACCAGCTGTCAACTGAATTTAGCTCTGTTGACCACAACTCTCTGGGTCTGTCCATCCAGTCTGTTTTTTACCCATGACCCGGCAATGCGTGCTTGCAGCCCAGAAAGCCAACCGTATCCTGGGCTGCATCAAAAGCAGTGTGACCAGCAGGTCAAGGGAGGGGATTCTGCCCCTCTAGTCCACTCTGGTGATATCCCCCCTGCAGTACTGCCTTCTGCTCTGGGGCCCCCAACACAAGAAGAACATGGACCTGTTGGCGTGAGACCAGAGGAAGCCACAAGATGAGGGGGCTGAAGCACCTCTCCTATGAAGACAAGCTGAGAGACTTGAGGTTTTTGAGCCCAGAGAACAGAAAGCTCTGGGGACACCTTCTAGCAGCCTTCCTGTACCTAAAAGGGGCCTACAAGAAAGCTGAGGAGGGACTTTTTACAAGGACGTGGAGTGACAGGACAAGGAGCAATGACTTTAAAGTGGAAGAGGGAAGATTGATATTAGATATTAGAAAGAAATTCTTCAGAGTGAGGGTGGTGAGGCACTGGATCATCTTGCCCAGAGAAGGTGGATGCCCCACCCCTTGAAGTGTTCAAGGCCAGGTTGGATGGGGCTTTGAGCAACCTGGTCTAGTGGAAGGTGTCCCTGCCCATGTCAGGGGTGTTGGAACTAGATGATCTTTAAGGTCCTTTCAACCAAACCATTCTATGATTCTATGATTCTATGAGTAGTTGTCTGTGAACTCCTCCACAGTTGTCTCTGAGTGGGATTTCTACAAGTAAATTAGCACATCTAGATGTTTGTGTGCGTAAGGGAGAGAACCACTAAATCAGTGTACCACTTGCAACTTCTGCTAAAACAAGGCTGTGCCTAGCACATATAGGTCAACCTTGTCATCTGTTCAGTAACTGAAGATACAGGATGGCATCTGCCTGTGCAAATCCTCACTGGTAAATTTACCTGTGATGTTCACATAAGACTGGTGAATGAGAATGAAAAGTCTTCTGATTGCTCATGGCCATCTACACGGACCTCATGTCTGTTGAATGACTGAATGTCAGACCTTTCCTTGCAGTGGTCCCTTTTTTGTGGACATCAGCGCCATAGCAAGGAGTACCAGCTTCTAAGGACCTTATGCTGTACTGTCTGAGCAATTCATTTACGTTGTACATAATCTGAGTGGTTTCGGTCATCAAGTAGGTAAAACTGTGTCCTACTTATGTTGACCTAAGGTAGCTCTGCCAAGGAGGTACATCAAGTTAAATTTTTTAATTCCGGAACAAAAAAGATCTTACTTCACAGCTTTCCCACAAAACAGCTTTCCCAGGACACTTGTTTCCTTTTTTAAGAATCAGGGGAATTCTGGTAACTCAGATCCATCTACACAATTACTTGTGGCAAGTGTTGGTTTCTGCTATTCACTAGTCACTATAGAGTGACTGTTCTACGGGTATGTAAAAATACTTTTATCCTTTGAGCACTGATGGTGTTAGTGCATCTACCTAAGGAAACGTAAATGATGAATTAGCATTTGTAAGGCATTATGATATGAAGATCACAAGATAAGTGCCAAAGATCATATTATTATTATGAGTCATGGCATTGATTACATCACTAAGTCATACTGCATTTCTGATACAATTAAATGACACACAAGATGTAGATGGTGAAGTACTTTAAAAAAAAAAAGAGTACCATAACACCATAATCATGGACCTTTCAGTATTTTCTGTATTTGTAGAGACTCAGAAAATTACAGTAATTGGAAAAAAAATAATCAGATAGGTTAAGACGTCTATATATCCACAGAATGTAGTTGTTTTTTTCCTTTCCTTTCCTTTCCTTTCC